>NC_079516.1:32459834-32582275 GCF_000801105.2 Raphanus sativus
GTTGGTGGCTTTGAGTCCCTGCCCTTTTTAGGGCGTTGTATTGAAATCGCGGTATGCGTTTATAAAATATTTTGCGTTTAGAACTTCTGTTTGTCGAAGTTAGAGGGGCAGGATGTGAGTTGTCGTCTCATTCCTGCCTCTCTGACGATCACCGTATCCGTAGTTTGTACAAAGCGAGATTTTCCTGCGGTTTACGATTTACACGAAAATTCGTGAAAACGTACAGACTTGAGTGAAGAGACAAGTTTTGGGATCTCGCGTCGTTGACGCTTTGCCTATGAGATGTTAAGATACCAGCAAGGCTGGGTTTAGGGCAAGACCTAGGTTTACTCTCAGACTGAGGCTCTGCGATGACAAATCGGCTTTCGTTTTGCCTGTTTGTGATTTTAACCAGATTCGTACCGTTTTAAAATCCGCGAAGTGGTATCGGCTTATATGATTTGTCTGGGTACGAATCGAGCTACTTCCTTTACGAAGTGCTGAACCAAATTTGGATTTTTTGTATAGCGCGTTATGGGATCCTTGTCGGATGTAAAAGAGCCTACCCTTAGGTGGCTTGTCTGTTTAGGACGTTAGAGTTCGTTTGTTGTGATCAGCAACAACGATATGATGCCGTTTAGAAGGCGTATGAAGGTTTTAATCGAAAACGAATGTTCAGGCACGAAGCGACGTCTCGCAGTGCTTTGAAGTTTGTTTTTCTTATGCCATAAAGGACTATGGGCTTTTAGAAATCGCGGAATGTTTCCGGACGATAGTTTATGATTTATTTGGTGGATACTGGATCCATTGTTGAGGCCGTTTAGCGATTGGCGAGTTTGTTTGCGAAGAGTTTCGAAAATTCGGTTTCTGTGTTTGTAAAGAGTTAATTTTCCCTTATGCCGCATTTCAAATGTTCGCGGGCTTGGAGATGTTTTGCGAATGTCCGTAGTCAGAAACTGTTGTTTCAGTTTGGACGTGTAAGTTATAAAATTTTGATCGATGAATTAGGACCAAGGGTCGCGTATATTTGACCCAGGGAGAAGCGTCTACCTTCGCTTTGCTTCGCGAAGTGTTGGCCTTTCGGGATTTTAAGGACGACTCGTATAACTCTTGGAGCTTTGTCACGAGTGTTTCTTTTCATGCTTTGTTTACGGGGCGTATAGAACTTAATTCTCGATGTTAAGTTCAAATTTTTCCGTTAACCGTATGGCTGTTAGGACTGATTTTATTACGAGAAATTTATCGCATGATTTCCGCTTTTGGGCTATGCGACAGAGTTGCTCGCGTAATGGTCACTTGGCGTTTTATGACAAATCGTGGATTATTGTTTGGCCCTTAAGTGATTGGAGCGGCGATCGTTCAGCTGTTTTGTCTTGGCGTGAAGGCTGTGTTCAGCCGTTTAACCAAGGAGTTGGTAAACGATCAGACCGCGATCCTTTCGCATTAAGGTCATATTGGTTCACGATTGTCCTTAATGGTGATGCCGAATTCAGGTCCGGACTTTATGGAAAGACGTAGTTGGCCGAGGGCCGAATAGAGTTCGTCGAAATAGACATGCCAATCATAGCGGAGTTTTCCAAGTTATGGGTGATGGCTTTTCGAAACGATTTTCCACTTTAGGTTTCAGTTATACGATAGATGCTTCGTATAAAGTTTCCTTTGGTCGCATGAAAATTGTTTCATTTTATCCGAGGAAATAAAGTTTAAGGAATCGACGAAGAACACGTTCGGATTCAGTTTTGGGTTATTTCCTGCTTGGACGTAATTTTCCGTATTGCGATGTCGTTTTGCATGAGACCGATCTTGGTTTTCCTTATGCTGTTTTTGCGTAACATGTTTATACGAAATAATGGATGACCGGTTTCATGAAGATAGAAAATCGCAGATAGTCAAACTAGTCTTGTTTCCGTGGTTTACACGGGAAATGTTTCCACTTTGATTTTGTTTTTTGGCGAAAGTTGCTTCGGGTTACTCATGAAGTTTTACCGAAGGTTATTTCGTTAATTTTGTAGCTCACCGTCGTGCCATTAGTCTCACGGAAGTGGAAAGAGTATGCCAAGGATGCGCGGCGATCGTTTCTCGGTTTTTCGAGAGATTAGATCGGTTTGCGCGTTCTGCCTAGAGAGTCAAGGAACAATAGAACGAAACTGGAAGAAAATGCCTAAGACTTAGCTTGCTAGACTATCCACCTAGGTTCTAAGTTCCCTAAATTTTACGGCAGTTTACAAGACGTTCCCATTCCTTTCCTACGAAAAAATTAAAACCTTGATAAAATTTTCTAAGTCGGACGTACCTTAGTCTCATTGATTACTCGAGATTGCCTCATGTCCGTTCCTCTTTGTCTTCTACCGTTTCATTGTCAAAGGTCTTCAATAAGTCTGATACTGAATCGAGAATCAATTTTTGATGAAACCTGAAGGAACAGTGCAGAATCGTTGTAGAATCGTTGAAGCAAAGGGAGGAGAAGTAGGCAAAACTCGAAGAAGGCTAAGGTGGGTAGACAAGTGAAAACGAATGGCAAAATGTCACTTGAGTGGGGCTTCTTGTTTCGTCAAGCTATGAGCGAACTGGTTAGGTCAAGAAGCTTACGATCTTGTTATACTTCACGAATGATGTTTCGTAAAATAATGCTGAGCTTTTATTTAACGAGAGTTATTCAACAAAATGTTATCGAGTTAATTTTACGGAAATTGTTTCGTAAAATTAGTTTGGATAATATTTGGGTTAATCTTTACGAGGATTGGCCGTGCTTGACGAATCTTTTGTTGCCCGGCGACCAGCGCAGCACGGGCGCGTTAGCCGCCCCGCGCCTAGAGGCAGCACGGGCGTGCTAGCCGCCCGGCGCCTAGGGACAGCACGGGCGTGCTAGCCTCCCGGCGCCTAGGGACAGCATGGGCGTGCTAGCCGCCCGGGACTGTGCTTCCTCGCGGGACCTGTCTGTTTTCTCGTTTTTTAAGGTTTCTCGATCGACACTTAGTCTCTCGAGGTTTCTTTAATTGTTTTTCCGAGACTTTTGGACATTGATTCCAGCAAGGAATTGTTTCTTAGAACGTTGTTGACCTTTTATTTTGCGAGAGTTATTTCACAAAATGTTGTCGAATTAATTTTACGAGAACTGTTTTGTAAAATGTTGTCGAGTTTAATCATGCAAAAGCTGTCTCGTGAAATATTTTCGAGAATTTATTTTACGAAAGGGTGTCCCGTAAAATGTTATCGAATTTTAGCATTAGAAACGCTGATTGGTAACCCGATCAGTCGTGCTTTCTGTTTCATGAGTAATCTGGGGTTTCTCCGCGATTTCCAGGAGAACAAGTCTTTATTTTTCCGGGAAATTCTAAAAAACATTTCCAGTCAAAACTCTACTCGGTAACCAGACTGTCATATCAGCCTTGGGCTCGATCCTACCTAAAATCGTATGTGGGTCGTTTAGCCGTGATTTGGGCCCCTTTTGGGCTGTCTTGGGACTTAGACGTTTTTACGATTTTTCTTTAGAAAAAGCCGTTGATGTGACGCTGGTTCTTCCGAAAGGATTTCAATACCCCGTATAGTTAAGGCAACTGGTGTTCAAGCTAACCATAGCCGTTTTATACGGCAGGCAGGAATCCGTCTCCACTACCAAGTCTTTTTATGAATTTTCCCGAAGTCTTTCTTCGATAATCCCAAACGAGGGGGGTTGTGTCCATGGACCCGAGGACCGTGTTGCAGGAACTTGGACGGGGGTGCATGGTTGATAGGACCCGAACTTGGTTGGGATGGTCCGTTCTCGGGACGTTTGTCTTATATAACCGTTTGCATAAGCGTTGGTCGTAGGAGCAGTCACTGCTGAAGTTGTTTTACCAGCGTCGATGTGAGCTGCGAGTTTGTCTTTCATATTTCCAGACATTACTTTGATCAAGCGTTTTGCGGCCGTAAGAGAAAGAGTAATCCGTCCCCCCCTCCTTCTAGCGCCAAACTGTGGGAACCAAAATTCGCACTGTCGATTTTGATTAAGTAAAACGGAGGAAAGCTAAGTAAACCTAACTTTCCCTGAAGGTCCGAATTCTCTGCGACAACCAACGACAAGTGATCAAATAAATGCGGAAATGTTTTATTGAGATTTGGGACTGGACCTTAAGGAAGGCTGCCTACGTACCCCTTTCGAGGATCAAGTCGGACGTAGTTCAGTTGGAATGGTTTGAACAAGAGATCGAACTGCCTGGCGGAGTTCGTCTAGTACGAGCGTTAGTCATTGAAACGGGCATGTCGAGAATAATGCCTAGGGTTCTATGTGCGGAACTCTAAGTAAAAGGATTGTTAGATCCTTCCGAGAGAGACAGGAGCCTGCGGACAAGATGAAAATAGAACGAGAGGCGGCCGGACGTTCTAGGTCCTACCTTGCTAGTCTACCGCCTGAATTCTAAGTTCTTAACCTAACATGAGCTATCTAGGTCTCCAATCTCGGATTTCTCTCTCTTTTAATGATTTTCGCTCTGCCTTTCCTCCTCTCCCAAAGCTCCTTTATATACTCCTTCTTATGAGGGTCTATTCTCCTTTGGGCCGCGAAGCGGGCTTTTTCCATTTTCGTCGGCCTTCATGTTTATCGGGAAACTTGACATTTATCTTCGGGAAACTTGACATTTATCCTTCTGGAAATTTAACATTTATCTTGTTTTGTGAAGATAAACGTAAATCGTCGTATCTATCTCAGACAATCGTAAGCGGACTGTCCGATCGCGTTTGTCCCTTTCGGGCCGTTTCTAGGACTTCTGTTGTTTTCTACGATTTCTTCGGAAGATCTTCAATCCTTCGTAGAGTTGAGATGAGTGGTGTTTTAAGATAACCATCACTGTTTCGCACGAAGAATTTAAGATCTTCCTTCCCGTTGATATCTTACGAGTTTCCGAAGTGTTTCCGACGATCTTAGTTTGGAGTAAGAGCGGGAGTTTGTACGTGGAATCTCAACGATTCGTTCCGCGAAAACTTGGGAAAGACGCAAAGTACAGACTTCTGACGGCCGGGGCCTAGAACTTATGCACGGAAGCTTGTCATCCGACGACCCGAGCCAGCACGGGGCTAGCCGCCCGGCGGCCATGGCCAGCACGGGCGCTAGCCGCCGGCTGCCACGGCCAGCACGGGCTAGCCACCCGGCGGCCACGGCCAGCACGGGCGCTAGCCGCCGGCGGCCACGGCCAGCACGGGCGCTAGCCGCCGGCGGCCACGGCCAGCACGGGCTAGCCGCCCGGCGGCCACGGCCAGCACGGGCGCTAGCCGCCGGCGGCCACGGCCAGCACGGGGCTAGCTCCCGGCGGCCACGGCTAGCACGGGCGCTAGCCGCCGCGGCCACGGCCAGTGCGGGGCTAGCCGCCCGGCGGCCACGGCCAGCACGGACGCTAGCCACCGGCGGCCACGGCCAGCACGGGGCTAGCCGCCCGGCGGCTACGGACCAGCACGTGCGTCTCGACGAGGGCTTCGATTTGATATGTTGATCGTTTTCTGGATCCTCACGGTTTGAGAGAACGGGCTCTTTGAAGTTTCCCGGCGGCCAGGACCAGCACGGGAGCTTAGCCGCCCGGCGGCCAGGACCAGCACGGGGGCTAGCCGCCGGCGGGCAGGACTAGCTCGTGCGTCTCGACAAGGGCTTCGATTTGATATCTTGATCGTTCTCTAGGTCCTCACGGTTTGAGAGAACGGGCTCTTTGAAGTTTCAAGGCGGATTCCTTGTCGTTCGGCTATCCAAACTTAGATCACTTCTCGTTTCTTCCGTATACTTTCGTATGGTCGTGTTATATCAGCTACGGACCTAATGTCTCTCGGTTCTTCTTGATTGTATCATCGAAGTTTTACGACTAAATCTGAGTTGTTTTCTCGTAAAGTTTATCGTGTAAAACAAGAACGATCGACTTTAACATAGGTTTTTTAAGCTATACGACTTGTTTTGCTTTCGACGCTTGTTTTATGGAAAGTCCGCACACGATAAATATTTTAGCCGTTGATTTCGAGATAACCGTTTTTGACCCCAACATCATCAATGCGTGAAATTCCCAACACCTGAAGGGATAACTACCGTACATGGTAGCCAGAAGATATCCAGGATCTGTTACTTGGGAGGATTTGAAATCCTCAAAAAGTCCCCCCAATAGCAATTACAGATCCAGGAGGGTCGCGAAATGCAACAAAATATTCGAGGTCCTCCTAAGAACCTCACCGAAAAAGTTTGCATTGACGACTCAAATCCTGAAAGACAGGTGAGCATCGGATCTGAGCTACCTCTTGAGACAAAAAAGGAGCTCATCGACCTCCTGAAAAGCACTGTCAAAACCTTTGCATGGTCCACCAATGACATGAAAGGTATAGATCCGAACGTCACCACCCATAAACTGAACGTAGACCCCACTTTCAAACCGATCAAACAAAAGCGTCGCAAGATGAGCCTCGAGAAGGCTCAAGCTGTTAACGACAAGGTCGACCGACTTACGAAAGCTGGGTCCATCCGAGAGGTACACTACCCTGACTGGTTAGCTAACCCGGTAGTTGTAAAAAAGAAAATGGGAAATGGAGAATCTGTGTGGACTTCACCGACCTAAACAAGGCATGTCCTAAAGACAGCTTCCTGTTACCTCATATCGACCGCCTGGTTGAAGCAACAGCTGGCCATCGACTCCTATCCTTCATGGATGCCTTCTCAGGATACAACCAAATCATGATGGATCCCGAGGACCAGGAGAAAACTGCATTCATAACCAAACGAGGAACCTATTGTTACAAGGTTATGCCATTCGGGTTAAAGAACGCAGGAGCTACCTATCAGAGGCTAGTAAATAAGATGTTTGCTGGGCAACTCGGAAAAACCATGGAGGTCTATATTGACGATATGCTAGTCAAATCCTCAGTTGGAGAAGACCATATCTCCCACTTAAGGGAATGCTTCGATATCCTCAATAAGTACGATATGAAGCTCAATCCCACTAAATGTACCTTCGGGGTACCCTCAGGCGAGTTCCTAGGCTATCTCGTAACCGAAAGAGGCATTGAAGCCAACCCGCAGCAGATAGCAATCTTCCTAGAAATGCCGTCACCTAAGACAACCAGAGAGGTACAGAGATTGACTGGACGAATCGCAGCATTAAATCGATTCATATCCAAGTCCACCGATAAGTGCCTCCCATTCTACAAACTTCTAAGAAATAATAAGAAGTTCTTATGGACGAGAAATGTGAGGAAGCCTTCAAACAATTGAAAGCTTACCTCTCTGAACCTCCGATCTTATCCAAACCTGTAGTAGGAGAGCCACTGTACCTGTACCTCGCCATATCGACTGCTGCAGTTAGCGGCGTGCTGGTACGAGAGGAACAAAACGAACAAAGACCTGTCTATTACACCAGCAAGAGATTGATAGACGCCGAATTAAGGTATCCTGCAATGGAAAAATTAGCGCTAGCAGTCGTAACAGCTGCCCGAAAATTACGACCTTACTTCCAATCGCACTCGATCGTCGTAATGACCTCACAACCATTACGAATGATATTGCACAGCCCCAGCCAGTCAGGGCGATTGGCTAAATGGGCCATAGAGCTCAGTGAATACGACATCGAGTACAGACCTCGAGCAGCAGCAAAGGCTCAGGTCCTTGCCGACTTTGTCATTGAGCTAACATCCGAGCAATTAGACTCCGAAATAGAATCTCCAAAATGGAGCCTGTATGTCGACGGAGCCTCATCAAAACAGGGCTCCGGTGTCGGTCTAAGGCTGACCTCTTCAGCAGGAGAAACCATCGAGCAGTCCTATAGGGTCGGATTCAGCGCCTCAAACAACGAAGCTGAATATGAAGCACTAATCGCAGGGTTGAAACTCGCCCTAAGCCTCGGAATTCGAGGGCTAAACGCTTATAGTGATTCACAGCTAGTAGCTAGCCAGTTTCACGGAGAATACGAAACGAGGGACGAAAGAATGGAGGCATATCTCGAAGTCGTCCAGAACCTCACTAGGCAGTTCGACAAATTCGAGCTAACAAGGATCCCACGAGGAGAGAACTCCTCAGCAGATGCGCTGGCCGCTTTAGCCTCCACATCAGACCCCCTCGTAAAACGGATCATACCCGTAGAAGGAATCGAAAAACCAAGCATCGACATAGCTACTAAAGCTGAGATAGACAGCAAGCTAAAAGAGCAACCCGAAGGTACTGCCCTGAAACGGTAGCTACCCAAGTTCTCACAACATTCTGGTTCCCAAAAGCCAAAATACGTAGCTCCAAAAAGCATACCTCCAGGAACACAATCTAAAACACGGAAACAATGAAGGTATTCCCCGAAATTCAGACTCCTTGGAGCCCAATCTCACAAATACCTCCGGGGGCACCAACTCAGACCCACTCGTCTGCAAAGTCAAAACCAGAAGCCGCTCAGCTCTCAAAAACCCATCTGGGGCACCACCCAGACCCCGGAGAATAATGAAGAAATTGGAGGTATTCCTCAAATTTAGACTCCCTGGAGCCTAATCCTAAGAATACCTCCGGGGGCACCACGACACCAGGTCCCGAACAGGAACCTCCCTCGTCTCTTCATAACAAAGTTGTAGGGAGAGAGGATTGGAGAATACCAATCACGCAATACATCCTGGAGGGAAAGACTCCACCCAATAAATGGGAAGCTCGAAAACTCAAAGCATTAAGCGTGAGATATTGTATAATCGAATCCGTTCTCCACAAACAAAGCGTGTCCGGACCTTACCTAAAATGTGTTCACAGCCTCGTTGCTATGAAACTCATGAAGGAAATGCACGACGGCTCCTGTGGAAACCATTCCGGTGGCCGAGCTCTAGCTATCTGAATCAAAAGACAAGGCTATTTCTGGCCTACCATTATTGCAGATTGTGAGATCTACTCTTCCTCATGTGATAAATGCCAGAGGCATGCACCGGTTATACACCAACCTGCGGAGAAGCTGTCCAACATATCCGCCCTTTACCCATTTATGAGGTGGTCCATGGACATCGTAGGTCAACTAGTAGCGTCAGGAAGTGGAAAGAAGAAGCTATGCTTCCTCTTGGTCCTGACAGACTACTTCACGAAATGGATAGAGGCTGAAGCTTTCCAACAAGTAACCAGATTCGAGGTCGAACGGTTTGTGTGGAAAGATATCATGTGTAGGCACAGCGTCCCATACGAAATCGTGACCGACAATGGAGGACAATTCATATCCCACGACTTCAAAACATTTTGCGACAAATGGAATATCCGCCTGACCTTCTCAACACCTCGACGCCCTCAAGGAAACGGCCAGGCGGAGGCTGCTAATAAATCAGTATTAGCCGACCTCAAGAAACGCCTCGGAACCCAGAAAGAACTCTGGTCAGAAAAGTTACCTGAAGTACTTTGGGCATGTCGAACTACCCCACGAAAGGCTACAGAGGAAACCCTTTTCTCCTTAGCTTACGGGATGGAAGCTGTCGTCCCAGCCGAAACCATTGCTGGTAGCCTCCACCGGGAATTCTGTACGTCCGATCCTGTAGCTAATGACCAGCTCCTGACGGACAGCCTCGATCTGATCGAGGAAAGACGGGACCGAGCTCTGATTCGCATTCAGAACTATCAGCAAGCAATGACACGACAGTACAACTCCAAAGTCAGGCCCCGACAGTTCGCTGTAGGTGACCTAGTACTTAGGAAAGTCTTCGAAGGAACCAAGGAACCAGATGCTGGGAAGTTGGGAACCAACTGGGAAGGTCCCTATCGGATCATCCATGTGGTACGACCTGGCGTTTACAAGCTCCAGAAGGTGCGAACCGGGGTACCTGAGATCAGATCGTGGAACGCCACGAATCTTAAGAGATACTATCATTAGGTACCTAAAATTCTTGAACTACGTTAGGCTTGATCCCTTGACTGGGTACGCAGGCAACTCCGTCATGAGTGCAGCCCAAACCTCATTTCAACACTCTATTCACTATGACCAAAGAGGGCATATGTCTGATTAAAATCACATAGCCCAAGCAGCAATTGTATGATTATTATGATACAGCAATTGTATGATCATTATGATACAGCAATTGTATGATTATTATGATACCATGTATTCAATTATCAATAAAGTAATTATTTTTCGGTACCTCGATTCTTCAATAATTCAGGTCGCCAAGAACCTGGACCTAAGGTCTTAAAACCCTTAAGGCTCTCAAAGGTCTTAAAATCCTTCAAACGATATCAAAACTGATAGACTTAAGCCTAAGGTCTTAAAATCCTTAGAAACAACCTCTTCTCATCATTCTCCTCATCTAAGCAAAGGGGGCACGTGTTACCAAAAACACATAGCCCAAAAACAGTTGCTGTATGAATAATTCGAATCATGTATTATCTGCAATCTGCTATTAATAAAACGATTAGTTTTGTTCATTAATACCAGAGACCTTAAAACCATCCAAGAAAATTCAGGTCCCCCATAGTCGGAACCTAAGCTCATCAACGACTCCAAACGAATTCAAGAGCCCAGAATCCTAAACCTAAGGTCTTAAAATCCTTAACAACCTCAAAAGGTCTTAAAATCCTTAAACATATGCAGGTCCCCGGGAACCTGAACCTAAGGTCTTAAAGTCCTTAACAACCTCAAAGGGCTTAAAAATCCTTAGACATACGCAGGTCCCCGAGAACCTGAACCTAAGGTCTTAAAATCCTTAACAAAAATTAAGGTCTTAAAAACCCTTAAACTAAGGTCTTAAAATCCTTAACAAAAACTAAGGTCTTAAAATCCTTAACAAAAACCCTTCGAAGAAATTCGAAATTCAACAAAACAATTCGATTTCTCACGGAGTCGGATCAAAAAGGATCTCACAAGCCTTCGAAATAATTCAGGTTCCTGAAAACCTTGATCTAGGCAAAAACCCGATCATGATCAAATATCATATTTGGCAACTAAAACAAATTTCGAAACAACCAAGTTTAAAATTAAACAAGGGTTTAAAAGCCTCCCCATGCTAACGAAGATTCAAAACACAAGCAGATAAAGGTTTAAAAGCCTCCTCAGGCCATAAGTCTTAAAAACAAAAGAGATAGAAACCCATTGGGCAGAAGTTTTGAAACATAAAGAGCATCAGCTCTTAACCTTCCTTGGCTCCGGGATCAGCTTCATCATCCTTATCCTCCTCGATAGGATCATCCTCCTTGGCAGAAACCTCCACTTCAGCATCCTGGTCGACACCTCACGGGGTCGCCTCAACTGGAGCTAGATCAGGAGATACCGAACCCAAGTTAGAACCATATTCTCCAGAAAACGCCGGATTAAACATATTGATCTCAAAAGTACCTGAGCTCTCGGAGAGTTGAGGAATGGGGAGCTTGCTGACTGAGAAATCAGAAACTTGAGCCTTCTCATACGCAACAGCAGCTTCCGGGATCAAAACCATCAAACGGTTATACTCATCTTCAGCATTCTCAATCTCCTTAGACAAGAGATCCTTCAGAAGCTCGGTGTTCGCATGAAGTTCCTGAGCATAGATCAGGGCATCGGTTTCATCCTTCTTCTTGACAAACTTCTCCTTCACAGAGGTCAGAATCTTGTTGTAAGCATCAGCTACCTCCTTCTTACCTCTCCTGACAGCTAGCTTAACTTCAGCTTCTTTGTTCCTTTAGCTAACCTGAGATGAGACGATCATCTCTTGAACCTGATGCTCAGCTATCCTGCGAGCAACATCTAACTCATTGATCTTCCTGTTCTTCACCTGAAGATCGATAGCCTGACTTTCGATCTTCCCCTGCTGAGTATCAGCCTTCAAACCGAGCCTCCCGACCTCAGCTTCAAGCTCAGAAACCTGAGCACGAGCCAGGTCGAGCTCCATCTTGGTAGTCTTGAATAACTCAGTAGCCTGAGCTAAATCTCCAGCACTAGGAGCACCATGCACGGTCTCCTCGAACCTCAGCTGAGCTCTGTTGATGGCTCCAGCTAGCTAAAAAACAAAAAAACTAAAATTCAGAAAATATCAACTTAAAGGCAAACCAAGAAAAAACAAAACTACGTACCTGACCCATGTGGTGAGCTATCTCAACGTATTCTTCCTTGTTGGTCAGACCGTTGATTGAAGGCATGGAGCATCCTACCATCTTCATATGCCTCATGATGGTTGCCAAACCCAAGGGTCATCTAAGATTGATCCCGGCTTAGAATGGGTAAAGTTCCAGCCAACGGTCCCTCCCCGCGAAGACGGGGAGGAAGACCTGGTGGGCCTATCTCCCAAATCAGTCTGAGACCTCTTGTTTCTCGGAGGTTCGACCTCGAGGGGATCTCTAGCAGCTTGAGGGTTAACTTCAACTGGTGGGACCTCAGGACGAGGAACAACATCTTGAGCTCTGGTCTCAACTGGGTTAACATCCCTAACAGGAACAGAGGACCCATCATCAAGGACCTCTTTCAGCGAGCTAAGGAAGGCTCCTCCTTGGGTCTTGTCGCTGCCTCGCGAAGCACTGGCAGCTGCAGCAGATTTGCTCCTGGTACGGAAAGAAGGCCTCATCTTGGGAGCTTGAGTCTTTTCTGTTTCAGAAGTACTAGCTCCAGTCGAAATATCTACCACGAAAGGTGTAAGACCCGAAAACCGGCCGGCTAGACCGCGGTCGATGCCTCACGTCGCTCGGTCCATACCCTGACCGAACCACTCAATTTTTCGATCTTTATCTGTACTTTCGCCTAAGGGCGAAGTTTATCTTAGACCTTAGCTTAAGACTACCTTAGTCATTCCCAAGCTTAGATCCTTTCAACTTATGCACAGCGGAATATTCTCTACTTAACCATTGGTCTAAAACCAATCTAACACTGGTCAGATCGAATCACCTTAGCCATGGTCAGTATACACAACTACTACCAGCTCCAAGGTTGATCCTGAACCTAATCCAAGTCATACAATAACCGAGGTTCCATTCCCCTAACCATTCTATCTAGATCTATGCAATAATGCTAGATCATACCTTTGCCACATCCGCGGAGCTTGATAGCTCTTTGTCTCGGCTGCCTTAGCTGTCTAACTAGCTCATCCAGCTAGCTGAGCTGAACCACTTCACTTGAGGTTCCCAACTCTGTTCTAGCTGATCGAGCTGCGAGGTAGCTTTGCCTAGCTCCCCATCCACTCGTCCAACTCCCCATTATACATGTATAAACTCTCCCCCTAGGTACTTAGTCATTCAACCAACCATCCCCACAGACCAAGTACCTTTGGGAAGTCTTCAGCTGCAAAACCAACCACAAGCAAACATGCTCCAAAAACTAATTAAAATTCATGATAATTCATGATAATTCATAACTAAGAGAATGGTCAAGTCAGATTTCTCAGAACTGGCCTCGATCATACTGATCTCGCCCATGAACAGCCCATATGGCCATAACTGACCACCTCTAAATCAATGAGATAAAACTAATCTTTCACCATAATAATTCATGATAAATACCAATTAAGAGATATTTGAAGTCAGATCCTAACAATTCCTTCAGGAACTATCAGATCTCTACTTACCTGCCCAACCAAGGCCATGGAGAGATTTCTCCGAACCGGCCAACCTGTGGCTCAGTGCCTCCATTTCTGAACAACTTAGAATATGATTAATAATGCCCACCAGTTCCTGAGTCAATCAACCAACCACCCCATATGACTCAGAACTGATGAGTCTTCACTCCTCCTAACCGGCCATGGAACTATGTCCCACTGAACCTGATTAGTGTTGCTCTTACCACTGGTGTATCCTTTGATCAATCAGATCAGACACCTTGATCCATCATCCATGGATCAGGTCGTCCATCCTTGCCCATGATCAGATCACACACAGCCTTCCTTGTATAACACACCAGCACAATACTTGTGGTCCATACCAACAAGTACTGGCCTTACTCCTCTCCTTTGCTTGCTGTTGGATCCAAACGAATTGGACCTTACACTCCACATGGTTCCTCTGGTACTAGGTCTCCCATGTGTCTCATCAGTGGGTCGGACTCATGGTTCACACCATGATCAAACCCAACACCAAACCATGATCCATCATTGATCACTATCCAATGAACAGCATCTAACCATCATCCCACATGGATGAGTTAGATCAGTTATGATCCGCCCCTTTGTCCAGGGTCTTGGATTCCTAAGACACATCACAATATACATTCCTCAAGGGGCGTGCCATGCCTGGCCTTGATCCCACCCCAAGATACAGAACACAGACATAAACATAAACATAAACAGAAGTAATCAACACATGTTACCTCATACTTGATCATGCTAGATCTTGTGCTTCCCTGATCAGGTCCGGCCTTGTGCCTCTTGCACTTGTCTTAATCAGGTCTTATCACATACCTCCAGTATTGATAAGATCCATCCATGGGTCGCACCCATCATCCCTTCCATGGAACTTCCATGAAAACAGTTTCTGCACTGCATCCACCTTCAAGGCTGTACATGCCTTTGGGAGTGGAGTTCGGCCTTCTCCATTCTCTTCTGGCCATTGGCGTGTGTCCCTAAGACACAGAGGAAGCCTAGGTGTGTTCATCCATGATCACACACCACCCAAGGGTCGTGCATCACTTCCCACTTCAGTTCCCATGAAACTGCCTTTCTACACACCACTGCCCTTAAGGCTGCTCTTGGACTTTGAGAGTGAATCTGGTCATCTCGCTTCTTCCCTGGCTATTTGGATGTGTAGTAAGGATGTAGAGGAAGCCTATGGCATGGCAAACCAGAATCAAAACACAACAGAGGGTCGTTCTCAACTCCCCTCTTGATTGTCATCAAAACTGCCTCTTTGCTGCCTTCAAGCCTCTCTTGGTCTTGGATTGTGTAATCCGACCATCTCTCCGTTTTTCTCTGTTTTTCTTTGTGTTTCAGGAAGAAGAATGAAGCCCTGACGTGCCTGCAAAGGCACGGACTTGCCTGATAAAGAAGGGGTGTTTACTTCTTAACCATTGCATCCCTTCATTAACATTTCTGGCCATTGATTTAACCAATGGTCCAGATCACACCTGTTCGCCTATGGCAGTTACCAGACGTCCCTGGCAGCCCTAACTTCCTCTAGACATGTCACAAACAAGTCCTAACTGGTTGCCCAAGCCCCTGGTCTGATCCCAAGTGCCCACCGGCTCACCGGCACACCCGGGTGGTCCACATGGTCCGACCACTGTCCGAACCTGGCCCAACTGCCCAAGACTTGAACACTCAGTCAGCTGAGTTGAGCTGATCCCCAGCTGAGTGAGCTAGTTCATACAGCTCAGGGAGCTGACACACTCTTCAGTGAGCTACACTGAGCTGCACTACACTTCATCTAGCTGGCTGAGCTTGCTCACTGCATCGCCCAGCTGCCACACACTTCGTACAGCTCCTTTATACTTGTCTCCTTCTTGGTTTACCCATATCTTACCTTCCTGATGCCCTTAACCTTACTTCCAGGCCATGATACCCTTGTTTTTAGGTCACATGACCTGACTGGTGCGTCTCTTTGCACCATGGTCGATCCTAAGGATCATATCCAGGATCAGGGACATGAAAAAAGGACCTTCAGAAACTAAACAAAGGAAAGCTTTTTAGCTATCTCCAGAAGCAAATTTAGATGTGAAAAACAGATAAGCGAAATCCGAAAAATACCTTCTAAATCTTTAGCTGGAATTGGGTCAAGGAACCTGGCGTTATATCGCTCTGGGAACCTAGCAGATCCAATGCGAGAAATAGTAAAAGACGCCCAAGTATTGGGACTTTGATATAACTTCCGAAAAAGAGCTCTAGACAGCTTATCAGTAAGCTTAGGAGGATCCTCGATGTCTGCATATGAAATCAAGGGATTAGCAAACAACAGTAATCTGATATAAGCAAGGCACGTTCCTAAAAATCCTAACCAGATATATCGGACCAAATAACTGAGAGAGCACGACCCACTGGAACTGTCGTGGGGTCAATCTTGACGTAGAAATATTTTTTCCTCCAATCATCATCACTACCGGAGGACTTAAAAAGACTGAGCCTAGGACGACAAGGATGGTAGTAGGTACCGCTGCCACCATCCTTACTAGAGCTCTCCTTGATCGTATAAAGGCTCATCAATTCGGTCAGTCCAACAGCGACCCCCTCCTCCTTAGCCCTGGTGATGAAACCATTTATCACCCGGATAACCGAGGGACAAAGCTGAGAGAGGGCCAGTTGGTAATGGTCAAGAAGATCTAACAGGAGGTCTGGAAGCGGAAACCGGAGGTGGCATTTAGAGATATACTTCTCATGAATGCAAAACCAACCCTCCGGGGTGGTTTCGGGGGTTTCGTCGGAGGAACAAACCCTGGCCAACTCCTTTTGACCGTGAGCTTGAACCATGAGGTTAACGACCTCTTGGATCTTCAATGAAGAAGGCGAGTGAGGTCCCAGAGAGGCGCTCCCTCTAGAAACATCCTTCTTCTTCACCCGCTTGGAGACCCTCCCCGCGATTGAATCTTTAGCTTCCTTCTTATCTCTTTTCATTTTCTCACTGATCTCCTGTTTGACCTTCATTAAACGCTTGCCGGAGGGGGAGATTCCGGTCTCGCCGGAACCTTCTTTCGGAGGATCCATTAAAAAGAAGGGTAAGGAAAACCGAAAGGGTTGTAAGGGGAAAGGGTGGAACGAGCTAACTAGATCTCTTAGGAACTAAGGATTCTAAGAAAATCGCAGAGGATCAATGGTGAAATCGAAGGATGAAAGTAAAATAATAAAAAAAGCAAACTTAGTAAAATAAAGGAATGGAGGAGAAGTTACCTTGAAAACCGAGTGGAGGCGTGGAGAATATGGACAGTGGCAGTTAATGCTAGCTGCTTTATATCTCATCAAGTCTCGAGAATCGGAGCAAATATTTCAAAACTTCTTTCATCCGAGCCGTTGATTTCATCGAAAGAAATCTCAACCGTAAATTCAAGCGAATAATATCTTCGTTGAATATAGCTAGTAATAATTATCTCAACAGAAAAGATTGAGGTTCAGCGGCTAGGTTAAGCTCCCGAGTAAGAAGTCTTATCTCGAAAGCTGGGGGCAACTGTTGGGCCCAAATATGCCTCGTTAGCTGACGATAGAACCAAAACAAGTATTGAGCCGAGACAAAGCCCAACGCGTATCGGTGACCTTAGCTAAGGTTCAATACGGAGCCGGAGGCTGGAAGCTAAGGGCAATCTTCGAAGAGGTCACGGTGAAGAGGAAGCTCACATCATAACAGAAGGAGCGCAGGACCCGATCAAAGGGAAGCTGTTGCGGATTCCTCAATAAACGGAGAGGATCTCGGAGATCAGTTAAAGATGATCAAGAGAAGTCCAAGACTATTTAAGAGAAAATCGAGGACTAAAGAAGGGAACCTATTCAACCTTTATTCGACACAATACTTTCGTTATCTCTGTAACATTCTCATTATCATTATAATCATCAGAAAACATTCCATGTAACCATTCTTTACCAAAATCATCAATAAGATCATTCATTCGTTCTACAAATTCTAACGAAATTCAGCTCACATTATCTTTCCCTAATCCTTTCCTAAACTATAACCTGACCTAAAAATCAGGAGGTGAGTTTAATCCCTCACAGGCTAAATACCGGAGTTGTCCTAGTGTGAGGCGTTTGGAAAGCAGGTGCTTGTTCTCCCGAACCAGTGTTATCAAGGGAAAAATCTAGGCGTCCTCGCGGGAACGAGGGGTCAGTTATTCGATCTCGGAAGGTAACTCCTGAGCCCCGACGTTGCGGTGGTTGGGTTGTTGCGGTTAGAGATCTAGTGATCTCTTCGAATCGTTGCTGCCGAGCGGCTAGCTGTTGCATGGTACGCTCGCTTTCCTGAGCTTTGTCTACCAACTGCATCATCATGCGACGGATCTCAGAGAGCTGAGCCTCCGTCTGGTTCGGAGCAGATTGATGCTGAGGGGTAACAAGGGCTGGGAGCCCTGGATCGATCCCACTGGAGGTTCTCGTGTTGGCTGCTCCAGCACTGTTCATCGAGATACTGTTCATCGAAATACTATTCATCGAGATACTGCTCTTCCAGTACTGTTCATCCGAGTACTGTTCATCGAGATACTGTTCATCGAGATACTGTTCTTCCAGTACTGTTCATCCGAGTACTGTTCATCGAGATATTGTTCAGTCGATACTGTTCATCGGAATACTGTTCATCGGGACACTATTCAGTGGTTAGATGGATTTGTTGTCTGATCGACTGGATTCATCCTTAAGTTGGAGTAAAGGATTCGATTGTTTCTTCCCCACAGACGGCGCCAATTGTGAGGGACTAATCTCACCTCCTGATTTTAGGTCAGGTTAAGATCGAAATGGGAAGATAACGTGGGCTGAATCCCGTAAGAACTTTGTAGAATGAATGAATGATTTATTGATATTTTGTAAGAATTGTTTACAAGAGATGTTTATAACGTTTACAAGGAAAGTAATGAATTTGAGAGCTATTGCTTATGAATAGTAAGAATGCGGATCCTTTGATCACTGTTTGATGTCTTCTTTAAATAGCCTCAGACCCCCTTTGGTCGCTACCAACTGGTTCCCGAGATCTCCTCTGTGATTTGAGGGATTTGTAACAGCTCCCCTTTGATCGGGTCCTGCGCCTATTTATTTGTCCACGAGCTACTTCTTTGACCGGGTCCTACGCCTATTTATTTGTCCACGAGCTGCCTTTTTTCCTCGACCTCTCTAATGAACATCTTCATCTCACAGCCTCCGACTCTGTCTTAGCTGCTTCTGAGGATTTAATCCATGATGAGCCTATCGCGGCCCGTTATCATTTTTTGTTGTTTATTACTAGCTAGAAGGTCATATTTGGGCCCAACAATTGTGTCTGGATTTATTGGATGGACGAGTTTATAATGTAATACATTGATTTTTGAAATTTTGTTCAAAATTTACTTGTAACCAAATCTGAATTCCTATTTTTAAGGTTGAATAAAAGGAAATTTGGCCCTATAACTATAAAATAAAACATAAACCCACAGCTAACCAAAAACACTTTCTCTCTCCTTATTTCTCTTCCTATCTTTCTCTAACCTCTAACTAAAGGTTTAATTATTTTTTTTCTGTTACTTGGTGAAAAAAAAAAACCCTCGAATAAATTTTAATTTGTTTTTAAGAAAAAAAATTTCCACTTCGCTTTTTATGTTCATCGACTCATTGTCCTTATCGTATCGTTGTCCGTAAACTTATTTTATATTGTAACGGCGCCGTTTAAGGAAGTCATAATCATATTTTTAGTGAGAATATTCAAGTGGGACCAAAATAGATTTGTTTTTAATAAAGAAGAAGAGAAGAGTGACACACGAACAGATAGAGCTTGAACCAAGCAGTCGCCGCCGCCACGTTCAAACCTTCTTCTATTTCTCTCTCTCTCTCTTTAGGTTTACCATTCTTCACATTCTCTTTCTTTCAACAATGGCGTCTTCCCTTCTCAGAAACCCTACCTTCTCATCCACACCAACCCCTTCTCTTCCCACCTTCTCCTCAACAATCACAACAACCACACCTCTCTCATTCCGTTTCCCACCATCCCCCCACCACCGACGCTCCTCCGTCTCCCTCCGCCTCTCCTGCTCCATCTCAGATCCATCACCTCCACTCCCTCCTCACTCCCTCCGCCGCCGCCGTCCCGACTACATCCCCAACCGCATTTCCGACCCCAACTACGTCCGCATCTTCGACACCACGCTCCGCGACGGCGAGCAGTCCCCCGGCGCCACTCTCACCTCCAAGGAGAAGCTCGACATCGCGCGCCAGCTCGCGAAACTCGGCGTCGATATCATCGAGGCCGGGTTCCCCGCCGCGTCCAAAGACGACTTCGAAGCCGTTAAGACCATATCCGAAACCGTCGGGAACGCGGTCGATGAGAACGGTTACGTTCCTGTTATCTGCGGTCTCTCGAGGTGTAACGAGAAAGATATTCAGACGGCTTGGGAGGCTGTTAGATACGCTAAAAGGCCTAGGATCCACACGTTTATCGCCACGAGTGATATTCACTTGGAGTATAAGCTCAAGAAGAGCAAAAAGGAAGTCATCGAGATCGCTAGGAACATGGTTCAGTTCGCTAGGAGCTTGGGTTGTGACGACGTTGAGTTTAGTCCTGAAGATGCTGGAAGGTGGGTGGGGTTTTATCATCTTTTATTTATTTTTTTAATATTGTTTTGAACTTTTTAACTAGTTGTAATCTTGATTAACTTTTTTCTTTTTTTAAATTGTTGACTAGATCGGAAAGAGAGTTTCTGTATGAGATTCTTGGAGAAGTGATAAAAGCTGGAGCGACGACGCTTAACATACCAGATACTGTTGGTATCACTTTGCCTAGTGAGTTTGGTCAGTTGATTGCTGATTTAAAGGCTAATACTCCTGGGATTGACAACGTTGTCATCTCAACGCATTGTCAGAACGATCTTGGACTCTCTACCGCCAACACTTTATCTGTAGTTGTCTTTTTTTTCTTCTTATATCTATATATGGTTATGTGTAGATATGTAAACCCTTTTTTTGGATTCAGGGAGCTCATGCAGGTGCGAGGCAGTTGGAAGTGACGATTAATGGAATTGGTGAAAGAGCTGGAAACGCTTCACTGGAAGAGGTCAGAGTTTCATTTTATGTTCTGCTTGTGCTGCAGTGGGATATACCTGAACTGATCCTTTTTTCGTGTAAGTATAGGTTGTAATGGCTATAAAATGCCGTGGAGATCATGTTTTAGGAGGCCTGTTTACTGGAATTGATACTCGGCACATTGTCATGACAAGCAAGATGGTAACACTTTTGAACATCATTGTAAAAACACAAGGGGAAAGGCGTTTGTAGATTGACGACAATATAAAAGATGTCTCATCATAACTCGTGGTATGATTTTTATCAGGTGGAAGATTACACTGGAATGCAAACACAGCCCCATAAGGCTATTGTAGGAGCCAATGCCTTTGCTCATGAAAGTGGTATTCATCAGGTCAGCTGATAAAATTTCATCTTTCTAACTAAGAGTGTGTGTGTACTATTTTCTTCATGGATTGCATCTCCATCCCGTTGCGCTTAATGATTGTTCATGCTTCTCATAGGATGGAATGCTGAAACACAAGGGTACATATGAAATTATATGCCCGGAAGAAATTGGACTTGAGCGATCAAATGATGCTGGCATTGTCTTGGGGAAGCTTAGGTATGAAATTTTTGATCTCTGTCTTTGTCTTGTTCAGACAGTGCAACAAGCCTGTAATTGGTGGATCATATGCTCTACTGTTAGGGTTATTCTTAATTAGGCATTTTTGACAATATACATACATATGTTTTTGAAACCTTGAAGTCTAACTTTTGGTTTCTGCCTTTTTTTTTGCTTGGATATAATATTTACTCAGTGGGCGTCATGCACTGAAAGACCGTCTGACTGAGGTACACATCAATCTAACCCATACACATACCCTCGCTATTGTCATCTTTGCGGGAGGCAGACACTAATGTCCTCTCACATTTTTATACTTTTTCCAGCTTGGTTATGTATTGGATGATGAACAGCTAAGCACCATTTTCTGGCGCTTCAAATCTGTGGCTGAGCAGAAAAAGGTAAACGTTCAACTTTTCTATATTGGTTATGAAATTTTGATGATGAACTAAACACGTAAATGAATCCAGAGAGTTACCGATGCGGATATAATAGCTTTGGTATCTGACGAGGTGTTCCAGCCAGAAGCTGTGTGGAAACTCCTGGACATTCAGGTGAATCTGGGATCAAGATGGTTTTTAATACGACTGTGTTTGATCTTGTTCATAGAGTCTCATTTTACATGAATGTGGAATGCAGATAACTTGTGGGACTCTGGGGCTTTCAACAGCTACTGTGAAACTTGCTGATGCTGATGGCAAAGAGTATTGCGCTTGTTCTATGGGAACTGGCCCTGTTGATTCAGCTTATAAAGCAGTTGACCTTATCGTTAAGGTGGAACTGAGGCTCATCATGTACAGCTAATTTCACCTGTAGATGATACTCTGTTCATCTAAAACTTTGTTACGTCTTTGTAGGAACCGACAACTCTGCTTGAGTACTCAATGAATGCAGTAACAGAAGGTATTGATGCCATCGCAACCACACGAGTTCTTGTCCGCGGAAACAACAACTACACATCTACAAACGCTATAACTGGTGAAGAAGTTCAAAGGACCTTTAGGTAAAGCTAGTCTTTTTGCCCTCGGTTCATTTTATGATTCTTTGTAACATGGAACGAGTTTATGTCTTTGGCAGTGGAACCGGAGCGGGAATGGACATCGTGGTGTCGAGCGTCAAGGCTTATGTAGGAGCTCTGAACAAAATGCTCGATTTCAAAGAGAACTCCCACAAAAAAGTTCTTTCTCGAAACATCAAAGTCCCTGCCTGAATGAAAATAATCTTTGTGTCAGACCAAAGTTAGTTTTCTTTCTAGGTGTGTTCAAAGTTTGTTTGTCGTTTGTTTATTTCAAAGACTTGTTACTATAAAAAACTTTAAATCTCTATATTTGCGAACAATCGTGCTCTGGAATTTTGCAGGAAGAATAATCAAAGTCGTACATATTTGAATAAAAATGGAATATAACTTGAAGTAACATAATTTAAGATCAAAAACCTAATTCAAACCAAAATCAGAAATCATATCAGATCCTCTGATTTTATTTTTAGTTTTAGATGTCCTAAACAAAATAGTTTTAGTTTTAGTAGACATTACATAGTTGTTATCTAAACATTGTTTATGATAAGAAAGTAATGGGATTGATTGTTATTATCGATCAAGTGTCAAGTATATATACTTGATACACGTACTTATCTTATCAATAAGATAAGTATAAGAGTTAACAATAAGATAAATACAAACAAGATATGTCGAGCATAATATCAGTATATAATACTTCCCCTTGATCGACACATCCGAATCAGGGTTCATTCATGCTTTTGATGTTGCCTCATTAAAACCTTTTCAGGAAAACCCAATTGGATAAAACCATAGATAAGGAAAAAATGTACAACACATGAACTCCCCCTGATGAATGCATCACTGAAGATCCTTCAGTCGACGCATGCCTATCTGGTGCACGAGCTTCTTGAACACTGATGTAGCTAATGACTTGGTGAAGAGATCGGCTGAATTCTCACTTGAACTGACTTGTAGCACTTGGACCTCTCATGCCTTCTGGAGCTCGTGGGTAAAGAAGAACTTTGGAAGAATGTGCTTCGTCCGGTCTCCTTTGATGTATCCATCTTTAAGCTGAGCAATGCAGGCTGTGTTATCTTCGTATAGGATGGTAGGTGGATCCTTTCCTTTGGTTATACCACAAGTGGTACTGATGTGTTGTGTCATGGATCTCAACCATACACTCTCTCGACTAGCCTCATGCATCGCCAATATTTCTGCATGATTTGAGGATGTAGCCGCCATGGTCTGCTTCATGGATCGCCATGATATTGCTGTCCCTCCATGTGTAAAAACATATCCAGTCTGAGATCTACCAAAATGTGGATCAGATAGGTAACCTGCATCAGCAAAACCAACTAAACCTTCCTTAGATTGGTTAGTAAACATAAGATCCAAATCCTTTGTTCCTTGTAGATAACGAAGTACATGTTTTATCCCATTCCAGTGCCTTTGGGTCGGACATGAGCTGAACCTAGATAGTAAGTTCACAGCAAAACTGATGTCTGGTCGTGTATGGCCAGCTAAGTACATCAGAGCTCCTATGGCACTGAGATATGGCACCTCTGGACCAAGGATCTCTTCATCGTCCCTCTTTGGACCAAATGGATCCGTGTCCGGACCAAGGCTTCTCACAACCATGGGACTGTTTAATGGGTGAGATTTCTCCATATTAAATTTCTTGAGTATCTTTTCCGTATATGTTTCTTGATGCACAAGGATTCCATCTTTTACATACTCAAATTGTAAACCCAAACAGAACTTTGTTTTCCCGAGATCTTTCATCTCGAATTCTTTCTTGAGATATTCAACAGTTTGGGAAATTTCTCTAGATGTTCCTAGGATATTTAAATCATCTACATATACTGCAATGATTACAAAACCCTTATTGAACTTCTTTATGAAAATACATGGACAAACCTGGTCGTTTTTGTATCCTTCTTTCAAGAGATACTCAGATAGTCTATTATACCACATTCGACCTGATTGCTTTAATCCATAAAGAGACTTGTTCAATTTGATACAATGTTGTTCTCGAGAACTCTCTTTGTTTTTCATTTCAATACCATCTGGAATTTTCATGTATATCTCATTATCCAGTGGACCATACAAGTAGGCAGTTACAACATCCATTAACCGCATATATAGACCTTCTCTTATAGCCAGACTTATTAAAAATCTCAAGGTCGTAGCATCCACCACAGGGGAATAAGTTTCCTCATAATCTATTCCTGGTCTTTGTGAGAATCCTTGTGCAACAAGTCGTGCTTTGTATCTTACAACTTCACCTTTCTCATTTCTTTTTCTCACAAAAACTCATTTGTATCCCACTAGTTTTATATCATGGGGTGTCCGGATGATCAGTCCAAATACACCTCTCTTTTTCAATGATTCTAACTCCACATTAATGGCTTCTTTCCATTTTAACCAATCTGGTCGTTGCATGCATTCATATATAGATGTGGGTTCTAGATCCTCATTTTTCATTAATTCAAGTGCTACATTGTATGCAAATATATCATCCATGTCGACATGTTTTCTGTTCCATTTCCTCCAGACATGACATAATTTATTGAGATCTCATTATTGTCAGGGACCTCAGTACCTAGATCCTTGGCGTCCCAAGTTTCTTTTGGTGGTACATGAGTTTCCTTTTCCATGTCTAGGGTTTCAAAGGATTCGGATTTCTTTGCACCTTTTCTTTTCCGAACTTCTTTGTCTTTGGAACCTGATGGTCTACCATGTTTTAACTGTGGTTTAGACGTAGTAGCAGCTTGATTATGTCCCTCATGGACATCAAGTCTTATCGGTGCATTGGCAGCTGGTATATATGACTTGGTTACTCTATTTGGGTCAGCAAAGGAATCTGGCAATTTATTAGCTAGCTCTTGCAAATGTATTATTTTCTGGATTTCTAGATCACAATCTCTAGTCTGAGGATCCTGCCATGTTAAGGATGTTTGATTCCATTTTATATCTTTTTCTAGCTTACCAAAATATCCCCCTAATGCTGGATACTTAGATTCATCAAAATGACAATCCGCAAACCTGGCTTTAAACAAATCACCAGTTGTTGGCTCTAGGTATTTAATAATATTGGGGGAATCGTATCCAACATATACTCCTATCCTCCTTTGAGGTCCCATCTTTGTTCTCTGTGGTGGTGCTATAGGCACTTGGACTGCACATCCAAAAACTCTTAGATGGGAAATATCTGGCTCATGACCCGTAATTAGTTGGGATGGCGAGTATTTATGCTCACTTGATGGCCTGAGTCTAATTAACTCGGCTGCATGTAGCACATCATGTCCCCAAGCTGATATTGGGAGTTTGGTATTCATTAAGAGTGGTCGGGCAATCCACTGAATTCTTTTTATAAAAGATTCAGCCAGACCGTTCTGAGTATGGACATGTGCTACAGAATGTTCCACACTTACCCCCATGGACATACAGTAGTCATTAAAAGCTTGGGAAGTGAATTCACTAGCATTGTCAAGACGTATAGTCTTTAAAGGAAAATGTGGAAAGTGTGCTCTAAGTCTTATAATCTGAGCCAGCAACCTCGCAAGTGCTAGATTACGAGTTGATAAGAGACAAACGTGTGACCATTTTGTAGATGCATCAATTAAGACCATAAAATATCTGAAAGTCCCACAGGGTGGGTGTATCGGTCCACAAATATCAACTTGTATTCTTTCCAGAAAATTTATCATTTCCTTATTCACTTTGGCTGGTGATGGCCTAGTGATTAATTTTCCTTGTAAACATGCTTCACATGTGAGGTATTTAGGGATAACTCTTTTATTTTTCCAATTGTGGCCATTTGAATTTGTTATGATTTTCCTCATCATCACTGATCCGGGGTGACCCAGCCTGTCATGCCAAAGAGTGAACTCTTCTTTGAGTTCTTTGTTCATCACGGCATTAGCCTCAACCAGACTAGTCTTAACATAGTAAAGTCCAGTCCCACATGCTGGTATAGTCTCAAAGACTTTTTTATTGCCTTGGGTGATATTATAAATCTGAAGAAATTCTTTATTTCCTTCACCCTTGGTTTCAATATGAAAACCATTAAGTCTTATGTCTTTGAAACTTAACAAGCTCCTATTAGAGCTAGGTGAGTACAATGCATCATCTATCTCTAGATGTGTACCATTAGGCAATAAAATGCATGCTTGGCCGCAGCCTTCGATTAGATTAGCTGTACCAGCTATGGTTGTGATGTCGGCTGTTTTATTAATCAGGTTTATGAAGTATCGTTTGTCTCTCAGGATGGTATGGCTGGTACCACTGTCTACCAAAAATGATTCCATTCCACTTTTCATTCTTCAAAAGACAATACATATAATTAATAACAATTTTTTATGTATGGTATATAAATATATATATATATATATATATTTCGTATATACTTTTATATATTTATAATTTTGAAGAATAATTGTCTGGTATATAATCGGTTTATTATTATATATATTTTTCTTTTATTTTTACGATTATATATATTTTATGTATGTTTGGTTTTTTTTTTCTTTTCTTTTTAGGCGTATGAATATATGTAATCAATAAAAAAAAATTATTAATGCATAATATAATGTTTAACACCAAAAACCAAACATAAAAAAAATAAGAAAACACCAAAACCGGGAGAAAATAAAAAAAACTATGGAATTTTAGTTCCTTATTTCAGAATGTCTAAAGTCTGAAACTCCATCTCGGTATCTTGGTTTGATCCTTCCTCTTTGTTCTGGACATATTTTGTGTCCTCTTCGTCATCATCTCCTTCATATCCTGAGTCTCGAACCATATGAGCTTCTGGTTTCTCTGTTAAACTTTTGATATAAAGTTCACATAGGGGCTTAGGAGTACGGCAGTTCTTTGCCCAATGGTTTCTCATACCACAACGATGGCATAGATCAGTCTTGATCTGTGGTTTAAACGACACACTACGGCCACGACCACGACCACGGCTGAAGCCTGGTGTGTTCCCGCGACCACGTCCTCGCCTGTGTGCGTTAAACGTGCCACCTCGTCCCCTACCTCTACCACGGAATGAGTCGGGTTGGTTATTATGGTGGACGAGGTTACTCTCTTTCTTTTGCTCTATAGCAAGTTTAGAGATGTCAGGTAATGGAGCCGTTCCTGGAGGCCTCATCTCACTGTTTTTCATTAACAGTTCATTATTGGCTTCAGCCAACAAGAGACATTCGATCAACTCAGTGTATGTGGTGAACTTTCTCGCTCTGTATTGCTGTTGCAATACCATGTTACTGGAATGCATCGTAGAGAAAGTCTTATTAAGCATCTCGAGTTCAATAACTTTTTCACCACATAATTCCATCATGGAAACAATTTTGAACAGGACAGAGTTGTACTTGTCTATTGTTTTATAGTCCTGGAACCTTAAGTGTTTCCAGTCATATTGAACCCTTGGGAGCATCACCGTTTTCTGGTGGTCATAACGTCGCTTTAAAGCGTTCCAAAGGTCCAATGGATTTTCCATGGTTATGTATTGAGTTTTTAAAGTCTCTTAGAGATGATGGCGTATTATATAAATAGCACTGTATCGATCTTTATCACTGGACTTATTGTCACTGATGATCGTATCACCAAGTCCTTTTGATCGTAGCATGATCCTTACATCAAGTGCCCAATCAAAGTAATTTTCACCATTGCTTTTCAAAGCAGGGAAGTCGAGATTTGCCAATTTAGACATCTGAAAAATTTATTTCCCCCATTAGATATAATCATACAATATCATATATATATATATATAAAAATTTCAGTTTATATTAAACATAAACAAGCTATGCATGATTTAGATATACGAAGCTATGCATGATTCAAACGACTTATGTATGATCAAAAACGAGCTATGCACCTTTAATTATTTAAATAGGTCAAACGAGCTATGCATGGTATACGAAAAAAAACAGAGCAATGTTTATATATGCAAACGGTAACAGAGCAATATATATGTTGTTCGGTACGTATCGAACGAAACAAAATAAATTATGCATGAGAAAACAGAGCACGAAAACAGATTAAAACGAACAAACGGACAGAACGGTATATATACAAAAACAGAGTAAGCGTGAAACAATTAACGATATATATACAAAAACAGAGTAAGCGATCATATATGAATGTGAAACAGAGCAAGCGAGCATGTATGTGAAACAGAGCAAGCGAGCAAATATGTATTCGGTTCGGAACAACAAAAAAACAGGCGGATGAGCTTTGCATTAATACTTATCAGACGAGTTCATTCGGAACAGGGCAAAACAGAGCATGATATAGGACGTACGGTTTGAGACAGAGTAAACAAATCAAACGCAAACGAAACAGGACGATGTATTTTATACGAAACCAGAGCAAACAAACAAGGTGATGACATTATGCGAAATAGGTCAAGCTTTTAAATGAAGGTAAAGGTTCTGGTTTTTTTTTTTTCGATCTCGTGCAAGACATGTTGCTAATAGTAGCTACATGTTTGCGGGTAGAGGTTTCAGTTTTGCGGATAGGGGTTTCCGATGATACCTTTGATCTCGGAAGGGTTGATCGGTCTCGTCAGAGCAGGACTGGTTCGTCGCAAGCAGCTTCTTCTCGTCGCAAGCGGCTTCTTCTCGTCACAAGCGGCTTCTTCTCGTAGCTAGGGTTTCACAGAGCAAACGAGCTGATAACGTGATAAGAAAGTAATGGGATTGATTGTTATTATCGATCAAGTGTCAAGTATATATACTTGATACACGTACTTATCTTCTCAATAAGATAAGTATAAGAGTTAACAATAAGATAAATACAAGCAAGATATGTCGAGCATAATATCAGTATATAACAGTTTAAGTATTTTCATCTCTAAATCTGGATGGCGTAGACATTACCTGTTCACCACTTATAAATGTCAACCACTAATATCCCCCACTACCTTAAAGCAATTGAACCCTCTTTTATGAGAAAGATTTTATTTGAGTGACTCTATCGTTTAAGCATTCCTTTCTCTATTTATACTAGATGTGATAGCGCAGAAAATATTTGTTGTTTAATTGTTTTATGATGAAATATTGTTTAAAAAATATATTTTATTTGTTCAGTTTAACTAATTTTTGTTGGAAGCGTTAAAGAAATACTAATTTTCCATGGAATAGTTTTTTGTATCTTTAATAAATTTGAATTTGTTGGGTGGAAATGAGAAAACAAAATAGAATGATGGATACAATATGTGTGTTATAATATATTATCTTTGAATTAAATTAGAAGAAAATTTCCAATAATTTAAAATCGCAAAGGTTCAATTATTTGATTTCTTTTTAAGGTTCAAGTAAGACAATGAGGAAAAAAAATTAAAGTAAAATCTATAGAACGTATAACAATAGAACGGTTTCTATGTATTCTCTTAATTGAACGACTTGGATAATGGAGCGTATAACCAAATTATATAATTTTTTTTTGAGGTTTTCCATCTAATTATTAGGTGAGACGAAATAAATTATTTTGATGCGATGTTTGAAAATGAACCAGAACTTTGATATAATTTGCTCACCAAAGTAAAAGAGCTTGATTTTGTAACGGTTTGAAATTTTAAAAAAAATTATAATGATTTAATGGTGCAAACAATTATGAACAACACACAATTTATACAATGTTCAAAAGACAATTTATTTAAAATGATTCTTTCAAAATGACGCGTTAACTATTGAATCACAGTGTTTATCTTTTTGTTTAAAAACTAATTTTAAGTTAACACTTAGAGTTTTAACCCAAAAAATAGTAGTTATGATATAAGATAATTCTATATGTAGTAGTTTTATAATGGTGTGGTGATTTTGTATTAGTCGTTTGATGATGTTGCGATTTGTTTAAAATGAGGAAGGTATTATTAGAACAGTCGCAACACTTTTGAGTCACATATTTAGTTACCATTAGAAATTCTATAATGTATGTGGGAAAATATTATTTATTAAGAAATGCAATGTGTGTATATTTCTTGTGTAGACGAATAGCTTAAGTACTATTTGAAAACATATACGGACTGGCTAATAGAAATACAATTAAATATAAGAACTTGTTGAGCGAGGTTCATATGAACGTTTTTAGCCTATCTTCTTAAATCAAAATTCTAGAAAACATATATTCACCGGCTTTTTTTCTTACAACTTTATGCCTTGAACACTTGCACTATTCAAATGATTTTTTTAGGAGATCTCGAAAGTTATAAAGGAGGAAATTGGATGCAGAGAGTTTTGCTTACATATGGCCGGTCCGCGCTACAGCAAGATGTGATGTATTAGTTTTTAACAGTGATATAATTTGTGTGTAAATTTTCTTTTATTTTCATTTAGTTGTGAGTGTGATTATGCTAAACAATCAGTGTTGTCGATATTAAATTTTAGTTATAGAACTAAAAACGATATGTGGGCATATTTAGTATTATTGCTGATCTGATTCAGGGTTGTAAAATTTTATAGTGTTATAATACTTTTAACAATTTTCTAAATTTAAAACTTGAGCATTATAAATTAAATCAATCAAATCAAACACAATAGAGAAATCTTCTTAAACCATGGATTATGAAGGATGTTTTTGGATCTTATGGAGCGGAAAATTGAATATCAATCTCTTATTCTTCCTCTTTAGCCAAAAAAGGAGCATATATATGTTATATATTTTTTTTTATCAAATGAGAGTTTCTCTGCTCTTTTTATCAATAAGAGCATGAGAAAATATAATTTAAATTTAAATTATATATATATATATATTATATTAAAACAGAATATTAAAATATAATTTATATGTCAATTAGAATTCTTTTTTATTTATTCATTGTGTTACTCAACAAATTTGAACAGATGATTTAAACTTACTATTTTAAATATTTTGGAATTGGAATCAACGGAGGGTAAGCAATATGAAACCAAAAAAAATAATGCGTGGTTAAGGACACCCTCACCTTTCACTAAGACAAAAACATATGAAAAAATGATCAAAGGTTTGGAATGTTCATGAAAACTGCATATGCATGCAATTGTTGTTGTTTTTAATCCACCATCGCACACATAGTGCATTTGTCCCTCCATGACAACTGATCAAAGGTTTGGAATGTTCATGAAAACTGCATATGCATGCAATTAACAACGTTAAATACTTTTAATATTCGGAATCAATCAAATCCATTTAGAATGAAATTGGTAACACAGATTAGTATTCAGTTTTTAGATCTCTATGATCGTTAAAAAACATTTTCAGACCATGGTAACACATAAATAATTAAGACATCAATTAAATTTTTAAATGATTGAAATTTATAATTTGTTGCCTTGAAATATTAAAAGGTACGTATGAGATGGTAAGAGAGAATGCAAATGACTTTTTTGATTTAAACCTTAATTATGGTCCAGATAATTATTTATCTTATACATTTAGATTTTCATCTAAATAAATTTTATTCACTATGGGTTCAAACTTGTACAGACCTCGAGTTTTGTTTACTACTATATATATATTTTTTAATAATATTGTCATAGAATAATATGTTTATGGTTCTGCACATAGATTTTGGCATAAATAATGCATTTTTTTTCTTAGGAAGTAAGCTGAAGCTTCAATGCTCAGTTTATGCATAGTTAGTAATCTATAAAACTGAAACGACGTACACAAAAAAATTAGAACGTAGAAAAGTTCAACTGGAAAATTGGTTGAAGCCACAATGCCACATTCTTACCTATACAACAACAACAATGGTTCAGATGATTCTCCAGAAGTTATACAACAACTTCTTACCTATACAACAAAGCACAATTCAAGTTTTCAGTAACTCAAATGAGTAGATGCTCAAAGATATGGTTCAAAATAAACAATCTGAAACATCACAAGCTAAAGTTTCAATCTATAAAAGACATAAAAATCAAAACTTTACCATATTTTCACAATTTGCTTTGCAGAGACAAAAGAAAGTTTATATTTTTACCTGAAGCAGCAACACTGCGTTTGCCAAACTTGGATCTTTCAACCTCCATCTGCATATCCATCAACATGTTCATCCGTTGCAACTCAAGCTCCTTCGCAGCTTCCATCCTCTGCTTCTCCAACTCAATCATCATCCTCTGCTTCGCACCTTCGATCCTCTCCTACACCTATCTCTCAACTTCAAAATAGCTCTCGCCGGCTCCCTAAACGAAGATCCTTCACCTCCAGTCAGGTCGACATCCTCCACTCTTCGATGCTTCCTCACCACAAACCCCCAATCACCCACCTCATCATCATCATCCTCCTCCAAAGAGCTTCTACTCGGTTTGGTGCAAGAGTAACATTCAGCAATTTTACAGTCTCACGATATGCATCAACGTTTCTCAACGTCGTATGTCTAAAAGACCAGATTCCAGTTTGTTGTGAAACGACACAGCTTGTGACTCAAACAAACTCAAAGTCACGACCATCTCTGCATATGGGAAAACAGAAAATAAAGGATCAACGTCTCTATTCAAATGTTAAAGTTACATTATTTCTGAAAGTACTGAATGGCTTCATATGAAGTAGAGAATAACTTCAGAGCAGCAGTTAGCTCACAAATAAAGTCTAGGAGGTTGTGTACAGCTTAGATATTTATTGGTTACTATGATAAGCCTGAGACCAAAAAGCTAATAAGAGGATATACCTGGAAGTTGTGTGCTGGTGTTGGCTAGGTCAAGTAGAGAATCCAGATCACGGAACCTGAAACGCTCTACCAGAATTGGAGAAGCCGGTTCCGTTAACGCATCAAAGTTGGTTGAGGCACTAAACCGAATAACCAGAAGAGAGTCAGACAGCCTGAAGTTCTGATTGCAACCAACCACATCAAATCCGCTGAATATGAACATTGAACCAGCATTGACTCGGTGTCTGAATGTGGGGAGTCGGCTAACAGTGAGCAAACATAAAAATGTGTCTATAAGGAATCTGAGCTTTAAAGAAAAGACCACATAAAATAAATCTAAACTCTCAAAGAGGTTTTCTTGTGAGCACACTCACACACAAGCAGGAATCATGTCCAAAACTTTCATCATGAACGCAAACGTAAACACATCTTCCTGACGCTTCTCGAATCTGCACGTTATATAGCATCAAACATTGGTCAATCACATAGCAAAAACCAACCGACCTTAGTTTGAACACAACTCGAGTCCTGTAATGTTGAGACTACGTTCATACCTCCTAGATTTGGAGAAATGTCCAGCGCCAAGCTCACACTTGAACAAAAAGCAAGTTGTTGTCAGTCTTCATTTCTCTCAGTTTAGCCACGAACTTGGCAGGTTCAGAGTACATGACCCTTGGATCTGTTGGCCACAACACAGTTAAAAGAACAATAAGAAACTATTCAGATGCCAAGCTTTTTCAAAAGAGAATCAAGGCAAAATACACAGATGGCATGTACCTGTTATACACCACCACCAATGAAGATTAATGTAAACATGCAAAACTTAAAAAACTACAAACGTATATTACAAACATTGTCAGTACAAAAGCATTTTACTTGCTGTTTTTTTCTACTAATAAACACAAAAACACTTGACGTTAGGTACGAAGTAATAGAACAGATTTACTTCTTTTTTTTATTATTTTAAAAACTGATTTACTTTTACAGGAGAAAATAATGAAGTAAGTGGTAACTTTGAGAATGAAGTGGTACAAATGAGGTTATAGATTACCTGATTAAAATCTCTCGCAGGTTCCCTGTCAACTGTCCATCGATGTGTTCTTCAGTGTTTCCAAGCTGTAAAAAAAAAACAGTGTAGCCAAACTCAAATGACTAAACTGAAAAGAATGATAGGCCTATAACTCCTAGGTTTTGACATTACAACATCAATTTTTGTTCAAAACTTTAGCATTCTCGAACAGAACATAAAAACGCAAAGGAAAGTACCTGCAAGTTCATGTAGGAGTCGACAGAGGCGAGGAAACCTGTAAAAAAAACAACGCGTAGAGTAAAGAACCAAACAAAAGAAACCACAATGCAAATCGAAATTAAGAATCAAAGGTATCACCTTTTGACATATACAAAGCTGAAACCAGATATTTCCTACTAAAAAAAAAAAGAAGCTGAAACCAGATAAAAAAGAAAACTTCTTTCGACTCAAATTTCTATTGGAATCAATGACTAGTAGGTTTCATTGATATGATTCGAAATCAAGATAACAAAACAAAGAAACAATGCGGAAGACAGACTCTAATAAGAACCCTAATTCGATAGTAAGAAAGATTCCCAGAAAAGCTCATACCTCGTGACAGATACTTTGCCGCCCGCGCTACGCGAAGCTTTAACCTAACTTTTCACTTCTCTCTCCTCAGATGTATTTAACTTTACACAGAACAGAGCATGTGATCGAACCCATCGAGTTATCTCCGGAGATAAAGTCAACCGTCATAGAAGATTGCCAGACCATGCTTCTATAAAGTATTGTAATTGAGCTTCAACAACGAATCTCATCTCTCGTCCGTTCTATCTTCTTCTCGCCGCCTGCAAAACATCACTAACAGCGAAGATAACCATTGTTAGCACTGGATTTTTTGAGAAGCTTATTATTGAGGGGATTGAACAGATGAATTTTCAGCGGAGGGATTCAACGGTTTCTTGATCTCGATTATGGCAGTAAATAAAGGATTTTATGAGTGGGAGGTAGACGTTACAGATGAGAATCGGAGAAGTTAGAAACACACAGAATGTTAAGACGATGAGACATGGAGGGTTTCGACAAAGTTTGAGTGATGTGGCATCATACTGCTCTTTTTTTTTTTTGACAACAATGAGTTACTCTAACGTGATTCCACCGATTCGGAAAGCCAAACCGGAGGTATCGAATCGACATATAACATAGCCGAAGGTGAACTCCTTGCCCCATGAGCAAGCTTGTCTGCCATTGTATTTTGAGCCCTTGGAATATGTCTGATCTTGAAATTAGGGAAAAAAGTCTTACTTCGACGAAATTCCTTCATGTGCGTAGTAAATGCTGGTCATTCTTCGGGTGAGGACGCCATTGTCACCAATTGAGAACAATCCGTAGCAAAAACCACATCTGAGAACTGCAGGGTCTTCATGCACTCCATTGCTCAAATCAGCGCTTCACATACTGCTCTCTAATTGGTTGATTTAATATGCTGATGTGGATAGGTTCAATGGAGCTTATATCCTCCTTTTAGTATAGTGTTGATTCTTTACCGACCTTGCAAATCTTAGACTAGCTTTTATTTTTATTTTGTATTTGCCCTAAACAAAACGGTCGAAGTAATCAAACAAATATTTGATTCAATAAATCCTTATAAATTTCGTGTATTTAAAGGTTGAAGAGTCGAGTGACCTCTAAATTTTAGTGTACCATGTGGCAATTGATAAAGTCAAAATCTAATTTAACTACTCTCTCTAAACTAAAGGATCTTCTTAACCCTCAAACTCCGGTGGCATAATTAAACACTAAGAATCTCCACTAATATCCCCCACTACCTTAAAGCAACCGTTCCCTCTTGCTCCCAATAACCACGACGCCACATTCACTAAAACGTTACACAAAACAATCATCAAATTCGAATAACAAACCTCTCTTTCTCTATATAATATCCGATTCCATCCATCAGAGTGAGAAACAAAAAGAGATCACGAAATGTTTCGAGTAAGCAACTTCGTTGTGGGTCTAGCCAACACGTTGATAATGCTAATGGGCGCATCAGCCATTGGTTATTCGATTTACATGTTCGCTCACCAAGACGTGACCAATTGTGAAACAGCGATTCGTACACCACTTCTCACGACCGGTGTCGTCCTCTTCGCGGTGTCGTTGCTAGGAGTGATAGGATCTTGCTTCAAAGAGAATCTCGCCATGGTCTCGTACTTGATCGTACTCCTTGCGGGCATTGTTGCGTTAATTGGTTTTTCGATATTTCTAGTCTTCGTGACTAACAAAGGAGCCGGTCGTGTGGTCTCTGGTCGAGGCTATAGAGAGTACCAGACAATGGATTTCTCGACATGGCTTAACAGTTTCGTCGATGGGAAGAGATGGGTTGGTATAAGATCTTGTTTGGCTGAAGCTAGCGTTTGTGATGATTTGAATGATGGTCCTGTTAGTCAGATCGCTGATGAGTTTTATCAGAAGAACTTGTCTCCACTCCAGGTATAACATTAACATACATATGTTACGTATCAGTTTATTACATATTATAATCTTTGTATTGTGTGTGCGTAGTCTGGTTGTTGTAAGCCACCGTCAGATTGCAACTTCGAGTTCAAAAACGCAACGTTCTGGACACCACCAGCGAAAAACGAAACGGTTGTCGCGACCCATAACGGTGACTGCGGTGCATGGAGTAACGTGCAAACGGAGTTATGTTTCAACTGCAACGCATGCAAAGCTGGAGTCTTGGCGAATATTAGAGAGAAGTGGAGGAACCTTTTGATTTTCAACGTCTGTCTCATCATCCTCCTCATCACCGTCTATTCATGCGGTTGTTGTGCTCGTCGTAACAATCGTATGGTTGGGAAAAGTGGTTTTGCCTGATCACTGACTACATTTTCATTTGTAGCTTTTTTTTTTTTGCTAAAGTTTGATTTTCATTTGTAGCTTTTAAGTGTTATATTTGTTTGTTGGTTTGTTTCAGTTAATTTATCTTTTGGTTTCTTAGGACAAAGTCATGTTTGTTTCCGACCATTCATCATGAATCTATCACATTTCACTTTTATTTGTTAAATTAATCTTTCATTGGTGGCTTTTTTCTTTAGTTTTTTTTTGTTTGTTTGTTGGTTCGTTTATTTAATTATCTTTTAGTTTCTTAGGACAAGGTATGTTTGTTTCCAACTAATCATCATGAATTTCTATCATATATATTTCACTTTTATTACATATATCTATACTATTATTTTAAAAGAATCCAAACTTTTACGACTAGAAGCTTTTTCCTATTTTTAACCGTAACAATTAACAAACCCCACAAAAAACACATGAGAGGATTATAACATACAAACAAGAAAAAATCCGAATTTCAACTCTAAATTTCACCATTAAAAATAAATCTCTTCTCGTTAATCAAATGCTTATTCTCTCATCTATGATTTGAGATTTGTGTTTCAATAAAAAAATACAATGGAGGATCAGCTACGACAATTAAAAGACATATTCGATAGGTTCGACATGGACGCAGATGGAAGCTTAACCATCTTAGAACTCGCGGCCCTGCTCCGTTCCCTCGGTCTGAAACCATCCGGGGACCAAATCCATGTTTTGTTGGCAAGCATGGACGCAAACGGCAACGGTTTTGTCGAGTTTGATGAGCTCGTAGGCAATCTCCCCGACCTGAACGAAGAGATCGGCAACAACTCCGAACATCTACTCGACATTTTCAAATCGTTTGATAGAGATGGTAACGGATTCATCAGCGCGGCGGAATTGGCTGGAGCCATGGCCAAGATGGGGCAACCGTTGACGTATAGCGAATTAAGGGAGATGATCAAAGAAGCTGACACAAACGGTGATGGTGTTATTAGCTTTGGTGAATTTGCTTCCATTATGGCTAAATCTGCTGTTGATTATTTTGGTTTAAAAATTAATTCATGAATGAAATGATTTTTTTTTCTTTTTATTTTCTTAGAATTGATGATTGATATATAAAAGAGAAATAACGTTTTTTATAAAAGATGACCAAAATCTCTCACAGGGAAAACACAGATATTGTTGAAACAAAAGGGATATGAAATCTTCTAGAAAACAAGCTCATGGGGTTTCATTCCTTGAGACAATGAGAACCTGGCGCCGAGGTAAGTCTTGAGCTCTGGCACTGCTTCAATGGCTTTGATAAGTGCTGCATCCACGGTCTTCTGGTCTTCTTTCTTTTCCTGTGGGATCTCTTTCTTCACCTGTAGATGATTACCCAGCTTAGAGAAAGTTAGACCCATAAGATGATTGTGTTTGCTAAGGTGATGATGTAAATATATAATACCTCTTTGTCAGCTTCAAAGAACTCGCCTTCTCCTTTCTTGCTCTTCTTCTCAGCAACCTTTCCGAAGTACTTGTCATCGAACTTCTCAACGTTGACTCCAGAAATGTCAACCTTTGTGGAGGTTCCAATCACATAGGACTGGTTAACACGTCTCAGTGGAACACCATTGATCTTGAACGGTCCTGAAAGAGGAAAATGACAAGAAGAGCTTATAAAACTGAGCAAAAAAAAAATTAACAGAGAGCAGAGATAACAAGAACTCACCAGTCACCAAAAGCAAACCAGAAGAGAGCTGCTTGAGGAAGACAACTCTCTTGCCCTTGAATCTACCGGCAAGAATGATCAACACAGTTCCTGGAGTAATGCTTGTCCTGCAAGACACACAAAACAGATAAGAACAAAGAGCATAAAGGATCAAACTTTGCAATCTTAAAGAAACCTACATTTCAACACAACACTAATACAATGAATCTAATGTTCCCGACAATCCTATTCTAATCTCGTAATCTGTCGGAACCAACAAAGTAGATTCATTTTAGCTTGAAATTTTTAAAATTAAAAAAAAAACAAATCGAAGAAGATGGGATTTACTTGAGCTTGGTAGGCTTAGGCTTGCGTCTGTTGGCGAGAGGCTTCTTAACGTCTTCAGCGGGGTAAAACTTGGGTGGCTTCTCAACGGGAGATTCGACCTTGGACTTAGCGTCGTGGCGGGGGAAAACGCCGCCGTTTTTGGCCTTGATTGCCCACAAGCCTCTCTTGTGGTACATTTGGGAACGAGAGTATTTGCCAACACCCCTTATCAGATCAGGGTTTCGGCTCACTTTCGGGGTCCTTTGCTTCGCCGCCGGCATCTTTGTTTTGATTCTCTTTCTCTCTCTCTGTTACAACAACCTCTCAGTGACGACGGAAGTAAACCAAACAACCCCTAGGTTGCAATGGAGTTAGCTGCTCTTAAATATGAGAGGACGGACGATAAAACCTAATGGACCTAATATGCGTTGACGAATTACATGATGGGCCTTACATGGCCCATTTAGATTAGGTGGAATTTTTGCAAGCATTGTTTTCCTCCTTAACAAAAGGATGAAGCCAATCTTTGAAACGATTTGTGCTTGAAAGAGGCTCGAAAAGGAAATCATCTCTAAGACTGACTCATTTATCTCACTTGCGTGTGACAAATTTTTGGCCGGGATCAGGCGTTCCTTGTTCTTCCTCCACATGAACGAACCTCTCCATTTACTTCACATCCGAAAGAAGAGGTTGCTTGGACTTAAATTCAGGGGCGGAGCTACATCAAGGGTGGGTGGGGCAGTTGCCTAAAGGTTGGGTGGGGCAGTTGCCCACCGTGAATTTTATAAATTGGTGTATTTTGTACTGATTTTTTTTTCAATGCCCCTGTTGATAGTTTATATTTTTTTTTTGGTAAAATTTAATAGTTTATATTTATAAGTATTACACCATATTTAATAATTGTGCCCCAGATAAAGATTATATCTAGATCTGTCACTGCTTATATTTAGCAATCATCACCCTGTTACATGAATATTGAGTTTCTGTAAGGAATATGTTTTTTACCTTCCATATTCACTCCATTTTCTAGTTCTAAATAAATTCTAGAGTAATTCTTTTTAAAAAGTTTATTTTCATCTTATAATAAGAAATGATTCTTCCAATATAGAGTAACGTATGTATTTATTTTTATAATAAAGTTAGAATGAATATCAACTCTATAATAAAATTATTTAATTTTAAAACAAAAAATAAAATAATATCCTCTTTTCTTTTTTTTTTGTCATCTTAATTTTTTTTTGTCGTCAAATAATATCCTCTTTTTTAAAAAAATTTAATTAAGGGCTAATTGGCCAAATAGCTTTTTATTGAAGTGAAATTAAAAATCTAGCTATGATTTTGACATAATTTAATGTCAGGCTTTTTGTACCTATTTTATCCGGTTATGCCTTCTCATTTAATAGGTTACCAGTTACAGTTTATATATTAAGCGACGTCATGGTTTTTTAAGAGAAAAAAAAACACCACGTATAGTTTTATTGATCACATATATATACAACAAATTTTCCATTCCGTATCAACTAAATAGTATAGGATTATAATCCCACCAACAACCACTAAATACTATACATAATCCAACCCAAATCCCTAGATATTAAACCTTATCTCAGTTCCACCACAACTCCTAAATAGTAAACCCTAAACCCTAACCAGTAAACCCTAAAACCATATATATAAAAACCATAAACCCAAATATAAACCATAACCCCAAAATAGTATGGAACAAAATAAATAACATAGTATATATTGGTGAAATGTGTATGATTACATGAAATAAGTTAATGTTGACCTCAACCCAAATTATCAAAATATACTTCTGAACACAATAGGACATTAAGCCCTAAATTCTAATCAGTAAACCCTAAATCTAAATATAAACTATTAACTCCAAGATAAACTCTAAATCCAAATAGAATGGAATATAATAAATAACATAGCACTAATCCATAACATACACCCTTACCTTATAAATAATAAACCCTAAATTCTAATCACTAAACCTAATCTAAATGTAAACCCTAATCCAAATATAAACCATAAATTGAAATAGCAAAATATGTTTCACATATAGTTACTAAACCTTCTAAATATTACTAAACCTAAACTCAAATATAAATCCTAAACCCAAATGTTAAAATCTAAAAAGTACATAATATTATGTAACGATCATAGTATAATTTTACATGTTCAAACGATTGTGAGAACTTAAGAATATTACAAACAATATTTCTAAACAAAATATAGCACTTTTTAGTAACAATCAAATGGAGTGGAAACACTAGAATAGTATAGTAACACAATATATCGCATAATAAAATATAAAAATACATATTATTTTACATACTATTCTATATGCATATAATAGAATAAAACACAATAACAGAAACTGTTTATCTTCTCCGATCAACTTTAAGTAATTAACAGAGACAAAAGATAAGTACTGCATCTGACGAAGAAGCGGTGTGAGACAAAGCGCCAATGTGAAGGGAAATAGGTTCGAGTTGCTCTTGTTCACCACTTCGATTTGTAACGACGTCTTTTCGTAATTGATTTCAGAATTAGAGATGATGGCAACAGTGGAAGATTTCAGAAGGAACAAACTCAGATAAGACCGATGATCTGACGCTGGCGACAATGTGGAACGAAACGGTGGACTAGAAGATATGGAGTAAACCATCGATAAAAACCACGATTTATTTTTAGAAGATTAATAAGTAATTTTTTTTATTTTTATTAACAGGTTAGCCGGTTGATAGAAGAGGATAATACAGTATTAATATGTATAGATAACGCCGTATATATGTTTGGTAGGTAAAATGGTTACTTCTCTAATTATGTTTTTTTCCTTGCTATACATCCCAATTTCCCTTTAATTAATTAATACAACTCTTTTTTTGTTTTTTTGGAAATAATATCCTCTTAATACCAAAAAAATGAGTTGTATTAATTAATTAAATTTTTTTAAAAAAAGAAAAAAAAAGAAAAAAAAAAGGGAAAGCAGAAGAAGAAAGCCGAAAGAAAAGAAGAGCGAGCCAATCAAGGGAGTCATTTTAGCTGAGCCTGACGACGAGGGAGCCAGCCACCCTCTTCTCTCCGTCAAGTTCGCCGACGAGATCCGCCACCGGAAGGGATCTATCTCTCAGACAAGCAGGCTTCCGACCAGAAGTGCTCAAACCCTCCGCTCCTTGAAATCGGCTCAGATCTGTGGCGCAGAGATCCAGCGCCGATCTCCCGCCTCCTCCTCCTCCTCTGCTGTTACTGTTTTCCCTCCAAAAAATAAATTTACTCTTTTCTCTCGAAACGGCTCTCTTTATTCCCATTTCAACAAATAGATCTCTGCTTTGACTACTCCCTTTCCAATGCCCTAGAATCTTGAACATGGAGTGGAATGTAAACAACGCTTTCAAAACCTACAAAGGTATTGCATCTCTCTCTCTCTCTCCATCATCAATTGTTAATCAATTCTTTTCGTTTTGATGTAGAAATGGAACCAAAAGCCATGATGGATATGTCACTCCTCCCCCACTCTGATCCCATTGACATCGCCTTAGGCTCTTCTTCTCCCAACTCTGCTCCCCCTAAACGCAAGAAGACTATGACTTCCGTCTTTCTTAAATACTTCGACACTGCACCTGACAGCAAGACTCGCAAATGCAAACTCTGTGGTCAAAGCTATTCCATTGCTACTGCCACTGGTATTCTCTCTTTCCATCACTCTTTTTAAAATCTTAACCTTTTTTATTTATGTTTCCCTCTCTCTCTGTTAAAAGGTAATCTTGGAAGGCATCTCAATAACCGACATCCAGGATATGATAAGGCAGCGGCTGCTGATGTTGCTACCACCTCAGTACCACCAGTTTCTGTGAAACCCTCACCATCCCACTCCAAACCACCCCATCATCATCTCGACTATGATCATTTTAACTGGTTACTTCTCAAGTGGCTCTCTCTCTCATCCCTACCTCCCTCTACCGTCGACGAAACGTGGCTCGCAAACTCCTTCAAGTTTCTTAACCCATCCGTCCAGTTATGGCCTTCTGAAAAGTATAAAGCTGTGCTCAAGGAGGTTTTCAGAAGCATGCAGGGAGTTGTAAAGACATCCCTTGAGAATATCCAGTCCAGAGTTTCGCTCACCTTAAGTTTCTGGAGTTCGTACGAGAACATCTTTTATATGAGCGTGACGGGACATTGGATTGATGAGAACTGGTCCTCTCGTAGTTTGCTACTCGACATTTGCAGGATTCCTTATCCCTCCGGGGGGTCTGAGATCTATAACTCCCTTTTAAAAGTCTTTAAGATGTATGCCATTGAAGATAGGGTTCTGTGTTGTACACATGACAACAGTGAGAACGCTAGTCACGCTTGTCATAGTCTGAAGGAGTACTTAGATGGTCAGAAGGTATTGCCTTTCTGCTACATTCCTTGCGCTGCTCAGACTCTGAATGATATCATAGATGAAGGGTTAGCGACTATAAAGCCTATTATCTCAAAGATCAGAGAGTTTACGCAGGAGTTAAACGCGTCGTCGGAGCTATCAGATGATTTCGTTCAGCTGACAACAGCTTATCAAGAAGGCAACTGGAAACTTCCTGTTGATGCTTCTTCTCGTTGGAGTGGCAATTACCAAATGGTCAACATCTTGTGCAAGGCTGGCAAGTCCTTGGACTCGGTGATAAGGAAAAACGAGGATTGTCTAGAGAACAGATTGATGTTGACTTCTGCAGAGAAGAACGCGGTGAGTATTGTCCACAGTTACTTGGATTTGGATTCGTTTCACAAAACGACTGACGATATGTGTACAAACAAGGATCTCACGGTCGGTCTAGCTCTCCTCTTTATGGATAATATCTCTGAGATGATCACGACTTGCCAAAAGTCTTGCCACAACCCGGACTGGCTAAGAACTTGCGCTGAGAACATGTCTCAGAAGGCTAGAAGCTACAACACCCAAGTGTGCAACGTATTCACATACATTACAGCTGTCCTTGACCCGCGCATCAAAACAGAATACATTCCAGAGACGCTGAACTTCGAGAGCTATATAGATGAAGCAAGAGTTCATTTCATTCGAAACTATGCTTCGCCTCATTTCACATCTTCCCTGGCCACCGGGTACCGTCCACATCAGGAGATAGACGAAGGAGGAGGAAACATCTCGTTTGCAGAGGAGATTGCTAGAAGGAAGAGAAGGGGAAGCATGAGTAACAGCAATGCTGTTGATGAACTGACTCAGTACTTGTCAGAGTCTATCGTCCCTATGCAGACCGATGTACTGGATTGGTGGAAGGGGAACAGCGGAAGATACCCGAGGCTTTCCAACATGGCTCGGGACTTCCTTGCTGTTCAGGCGACTTCAGCTGCACCGGAAGAGATATTTTGCGTTAAAGGTGAGGAGATTGATAAGCAAAAGTATTGCATGCCACATGATAGCACACAGTCTGTGCTTTGTATCAGGTCATGGATTGAAGCTGGTATGAAACTGAAGTTCAAGTCAACTGAGATCGACTATGAGCGGTTAATGGAGTTAGCTGCCACCGTGGCTGCTGATAACTCTGACAAGAATCAACATAAATGAGATTTGTTCTTGGTGTTTGTAATAAAAAGATAAATTATGATTTAGTTGTCTTCTTTTAGCATAATGGTTATGTGTTGTATGTAGTTTTGCTTAGTGTTGGATGATTTGTAGAGACCATTTATGTATCAGTTCTTAGGGCGATTCATCATTGTTAAGAATTGGTTTAGGGTAAACCAATCTGGTTACTATTTTAACAGTACTTGATTAAATAATTGAAAATTTTACCCTTAAAGACACTTCAATTACCCACTAAGATACTTCAGGTTTGGAAGATACTTTTCTAAGTCATTTTTGTCTAATGGATTTCTCGTCTGATCTAGACACATTTTGTATTTACTCCTGACTTTTCTACAAAAATTACCAACTGATGCCACTAGCATTAAACTCAACGTTTTGCATATTTACTTAACCGACGCGTTTTACTTCTTTACTTAACCAACACACGTTTTCTTAGTTATTATACGGTAAAATAGTAAAACCATTACTAAACCACATACTACCACTTTCCTACATATGGGCTTTGATTTGTGTTTTAAAATTTTAGATATGGGTTTTAAACTGTGTTTAAAAAATTTATATGTTTTTGGAGTTACTTTTCCAATTGTTTTAATTGTTGCAATCAATATAATTTTTTCTTAAAAACTATAATGTTTTTCTAAACTATAAATTTGGACACGTGCGTTGCACGGATTTTATTTAATCTTTTAGTTTCACGAACACGTAAAAAGAATAAAAATCTCTTTTCACATTAGTTCTTCGATTTTTCAGTATACAGTATATTGGTTTTGTTTAGTAATAATAATTTTTTACATAAATTTTGATTGATATTTCTATTTTAGCAATCATAGCAGAGACAGAATCTGCACTATGGATTGATGCACAAATTGTAAATACACAGGTACATGTTAGACAGGTCGACGGTATCAACCCTGGCCCACGAACAGGGAGATGGTGTTTCACAAATGACTCATGGAAGGATAAAGATCTAGCCTCGGGACAAGGTTGGTATAGTACTTTGGAAGGATTTTGATAGCTTAATGAGAGTAAGGAATGTCAGAGCGAGTCTCTCTCCTCTGCATTCAGAGGTGGAGGCGCTGATATGGCAATGGAATGTATTAAAAAATTACGTCAGTTCAGAGTTACGTTTGCAACGGATTGTTCCCAATTGGTAAAGATGGTTTCGGAACCAGAAGAATGACCAACTTTTGCAAGTTATTTGGAAGATATCAAGACCTTCTCGTCAACTAAGAGATTATTCATGTACCACGAACACAGAATATGCAGGCGGATAGACTAGCACGAAGTGTCAGGATACAACCATCTTTTGTCGTTCACATGGACTCAGAGTTACCGGCTTGGTTTTCCGAGTCAAGATGAGAGTTTTTGTTTATGTTGATGACAAAAAACTTCATTTATAATTATTTTCAAAAAAATGCTAGTCTTATTTAATTGAAACAAATAGAACTGTGAACTCTCTATATCGTTGTAGAACAGTCAACTCTCTATATTATTATTGTTCAAAATTACACAACACCAATCAAATTGTATTATTGGTAGTTAGCTAAATATCAAATATATTGCTAGAAAAAACATTAAATGTGTTTATTTTAGCATCCATGATGTGACTTTAACCTCTTCTTTATATATCATATATTATTAAAACTTTTTGATATATAATATTTTGTAATACACTATTGTCATTATGTTTTAAAAATCTGAAGCTTTGTAGTTGTAGTGACTCTCGACAGTGTGATGTATAATTTTAATACTGGACTTGGGATGTATAGACCAAACCTTTAAGCTTTGACTTTAACTCTTGTTGATAGTCATTGCATAGCAAACTTGTATAGGAAACTGACATCATATCAGTTTGAAAAGATATTTTGCATCTGTTGGTATGAAACGTATTCAAGGAATAAAATCTGTTTTTCTAGATAACTTCCGCTTAGGATTTCTTCTTCAATAATCATGTTATCTAGGTCGAGTTATTAGTAACATTGTCTATTGTAAAGTTCTTCTCTTTGATATAAATTCCTTAGTAGCATGATCTACAACATTTGATTACAAAGTTTTTCTCTTATATTTAAATTCCTTAGTAACATGACCTACAATATCATAACCAATTTTGTATATCGATAAAAGCAAACACACATAAACATAATCACACATAAACATAATGTCCACATTAACTTACATACAACAACATGGATACACGCCTAAGTATAATTGTGAAAATAATTAATGTACGACATAATGACAATTATATATTTAATAAAAGATCAACATCAGTTTAATGTGAAAATTAGGATATCTAGTTATGTGAAAATTAGGATATCTAGTTATTTCCTCAACATGAGATACTTCAAAAAGAGAATAAAAACGTAAAGATGTGAAAGAGCATGCAGAATAACTCATCTATATTATTAAAGTTGTAGTACAAAATGGAGATGTTTGGATACAAGGATAATCTATATTATTAAAATTGTAGTACAAAATGGAGATGTTTGGATACAAGGATAAGAGTATTAAAAAGAATTAAAGTGTTTGGAAACATGGATTGTAATCTTTAAAAAAAATTAATTTTATTTGGAAACAAAGATAGTAGTATTAAGCAAAAAAAGTAATGGGCTTAAGTTATTAAGTCCATTATAAAAAAATGTTGTCAATATATATAAGAAAAATATAATACAAAGCCCGATTTGAAATACCAACTCAAATTATAGTTTTTATATTTCATATTAAGTTTTAAAAATATAATATATGTAATTATCTATATAATGGTACGTATAGAATATTATTAATTCTATGATTACTTATATGATGGTACGTATAAAATACGATTAATTATATGATGAAAATATACGATATATAATAATGACTAAGGATAGGTTTTCGGGTACCGTACGGGTTTGGTTCTGATCGGTTTTCGAGGTCAAAGATTTCAGTCCTATTAGGATGTTTCTAAATTTTTGTTTGAGTTTGATTCGGGTTTTTGCAGGTTTGGTTCGGGTTTGGATAACCCATTTAAATTATTTTTAAAGTTTTAAATCACTATTATTTTAAATTTCTCAAAATCTTTATATAAAATAATATAATACCTATAAATTTAAATTTAAATAACATATGTCAGAATACCTAAGCTTAACATAACAATTGGGTTGATTTAAAATTATGAATACAAAATCAATAATCATTTTAAGTATTTTTGGTGATTTGAATATACTTTAACTATTTCAGATATTTATTTTTGACTATCTATATATATTTTAAGTATTTTAAACCAATTTAAAAGTATTATTTTGATGTTTTATGTACGTTAAATCTAAAAATAATTAATATATATATATAAGTATATAAATCTATTTAGATAAATTCAGGTACCCGAATCCTTCGGTTCGGATTAGATTCGGTTCTTTAAATAACAAAAATTTTGAATAATTTGAATATTTAATCAATTTATGTTCGGGTTTGGTACTATATTTTCAGATCGGTATCGGTTATGTTCCTTGCCAAATCCTAATAATTACATAAAAAACAAATATCATCATATTTTCCAAAATATGCATCCGCACACCTAAATCAAAGTCTATAATCATTTATTGGAGAGAGAATAAAACAAAGTCAGAGAAATACATAGTTTACCAGAGACATTCTATGTGTCGAATTTATTATAAAAAATATTTTACTAAGATAAATATATTCAATAATTACAGAAAATAATATATTTCGTAAAAGTTTAAAATAATATCCGTGCTTTCGAAGCGCGGATCAAAATCTAGTTTGATATTATGTTTGGTGTCAAACTACGAGAAGTGATAAAATATGAAAAAGCCTAATCACATATATAGATATGAATAATTCTAGTTCCTTTTGGTTTATGAAAGTTATAGTTCATAAGAAAATTAACTATTTAAATAGGAAAGTTGATTATTCATAAGAAAAATTTGAAATAATTATTCTAAAAATCTTTTTTTTGTTATTAGGATTTGAAGAAAGGAAAACTACTATTAAACATTCTTCTACAATTTTCTTATGTTTAAGATTTTAGAAAAGGAAAATTACTATCAAATAACTTTTACAGTTATATTTTCTTTAGAATTTTGAAAAAATAGTATTAAATTCATTTTTGACAAATATTTTTTTTGTTTAAAATTTAAAGAAATTATAGAAATATACAATTAAATAATTTAAAATTACTTTTAAAAAACAATTGTTTCATCATCTTATTCTATATTTTACTAATCATGATATATTTTAACATATGAAAAAAAATAAAAGAAGATTAATATTAAATAATCTTTTACAATTATCTTTTCTTTAGGATTTTAGAAAAGGAAAAATTAGTACTAAATAAATTGTTTTACAAGTATTTTTTTCTTGAGGATTTAAAAAAATAAATCCTAAACAAATTACTATTAAATAACTTTAAAAACATTTTTTACTATAAAATCATTTTAAATTTTTTTTTTGAAAATAGTTTTTCTTTATTATTTTTCTTATTATATATATATATATTTGAATCATGAGATGTTCTAATAAATATCACAATACTGAAAATAACATTACTATCAAATAATTGTTTGCAATTATATTTTTTAAGATTTTAAAAATGGAAAATTACTATTTAATAATATATGTAATTAATATTTAACAGAATAATTGTTATTATCTTAGTATGTTTATTTTTAATTATTATATTGTCTAACTCATAACAATCTAAAATATATAACTGTCATGTGTCATGTGTCACAATTATGTTAATAGCAAAAATCGAGCTCAATAGAATATTTTACAAATCACATTCGATTTTTTTGTTTAGGATTTTTAAAAAGTAAAATATTTATTTTAAATTACTTTTAAATAATTTATCAAATTAATTTATACTATTAAATAAATTCTAAAACTATTTGTTTTCAAAATTCGTTTTATTATCTTAGTATATAGATTTTTAATCATTAGATGTTAAAATATTAAAACGAAAAATACTATGGAATAATATTTTGCAATAAAAAATAACTATTAGATAATAATTTTAATTATTTAAATTTTTTTTTTATTATCTTAGTATATATACTTTTAATTATAAGACAGATTCACACATGTTACAATCTTAAATATATATTTACCATGTTTCGCGATCATGTTAATTACTAACTTTGAAAAATCAAGCTTTATATAATAAGACTTTTAAATAATTTTAAAAATTATTTTATACTATTAAATAAATTCTAAAACTATTTGCTTTCAAAATTCGTTTTATTATCTTAGTATATATATTTTTATATCATTACATGTCAAAATATTAAAACGAAAATACTATGAAATAATATTTTGCAATTAGTTTTTGTTTAGTATTCTAAAAATGGAAAATTACTATTAGATAATAATTATAATACTTTCTAACAAACTCGTTTTTGTTATTATCTTAGTATATACTTTTAATTATGGGATGGATTCACCAAAAAGGAAAATTATTATTAGGTAATAATTATAATTATTTTTAAAAAATTCTATTTAGTTATTATCTTAGTATATATACTTTTAATTATGAGATAGATTTACACATGTCACAATCTTAAATATATATTTGCCATGTATCACGATTATGTTAATTACTAACTTTGAAGAACCAAACTTTATTTAATAAGATTTATTCCTTTTTCATTTAAATAAAACTTAAAAATTTTAATTGATTAATATTTAGTTGTGTGTTTTGTCATATAAATTAATTTGTGTCTTCTAAATTTATTTGTACACTAAAATATAATTATAAATTATATTTTTATTTTAAAATTTATTCCCTTTTCAATTATATAAATATTAAAAATTTACTTGATTAACTTTTAGTTATGTGTTTTTTATTAATTTTAACTCTTTTATTATAAACTTTTTACAGAAAAAAACACAATATGTATAAGAAATATTTTGATTTTAATATATATTTTTTAGATTTTAGATAATTATTAATATTATTAAAGATTAAAAATTTTACTTTATTAACATTTAGTTATGTGTTATGTGTTATGTGTTTCTTTTAATTTTTAATTCTTTTTATAAGATTTTTACAGAAAACAACACAAAATGTAATATATATATATATATATATATATATATAGAGTTTTGATAACTATTAGTATTATTAATTTTAATAATTTATCTAATCAAAAGAATTAAAATTCATTTTTGTGGCTAATTTATATGTTGAGATCTAACTTTTTATTTTAAAATATTTTTTTTTGATTTGGGATAATTCTAATTTTATTTTGTGGCTAATTTATATGTTGTATCCATTAAGGGTATAAATGATACTAACCACTCTAATTTTTTTTATTTTAAAATATATTTTTTGGATAATTTTTATCATTATTAATTTTAATTTTATCTAATTAAATAACTAAATTCGTTTTTATTTTATGTGTAATTTATATTTTTATTTATTAAGGGTATAAACGATATTAACCACTTTAAATTTTAACGTGAGAGTTCTGTTACGAAAAATCGCTTACTTGATTAACTTTTAGTTATGTGTTTTGTGTTTTTCAATTTTGAGCTCTTTTATTATAAGATTTTTATAGAAAACAACACAATATGTATAAGAACTATTTTTATTTTAATATATATTTTTAGATTTTAGATAATTCTTAATATTATAACTTTTAATAATTTATTTAATCAAAATAATTAAATTCGATTTTTATTTGGTTGCTTATTTATACGTTGTATTCATTATGGGTATAAATGATATTAACCACTCTAACTTTTAACGTGAGAGCTTCATTGCGAAAAATCACTTCGCAAATAATAGTATAGATAAGATTCAAATCAAAAATTTTAGAGTTTCTTATTTAATAAAACTCTTAAATCTCAACTAAATGCTCTAATATCATACAATTTTATGTTTAGTTTACCAAATAAAAGAAAAAAATACAATATAAGAAGAATACAAAACCTCATAGTTTAAAAATGTAAACAAAACAAAACAAACAAGATACTAATATCAGAACTCAATAACATATGAAACCAAATGTTTTTACAATTAAACAAAAACATATAATTCGGTAACAAAAAACTTGCACGCAAGAGGAATTCAGGGGGATACCACGTGCGCTAGATGTGGAGATCATGAAGAATCTATTAATCATGTCTTTTTTGAATGCCCAGCAGCGATCCAAATCTGGGCATTATCTAGGATTCCATCGAGTCCGGATCTTTTCCCTACTAAATCTTTATTTGTAAATATGGATTATCTATTCTGGTGGCTCCCTCAGATAGTAGAAGATCATCATTATACGTGAATTCTATGGTATATTTGAAAGGCAAGGAATAATAAAATTTTCAGTAATTTGGATGTAGATCCTCGAGATACCCTTCAATTGGCTGAAACAGAATCACGGCTCTGGCTTGAGACACAAACTTCATCTGATCAGCGACCTGATCAAGTTCGACCAGACATTAATGCTCCACTCCCGGTCATTCCAGGTAGATGGTGCTTATTGGATGGATCATGGAAAGACAAAGAAGTTTTTTCGGGACAAGGATGGTATAGTACTTTGGAAGGTTTTGATGGATTAATGGGAGCGGGAAACAATACAAGATCGAGTCTGTCACCTCTTCACTCAGAGATGGAGGCTCTTGTGTGGGCAATGGAATGTATGCGGAACTTACGACAATATAATGTTACTTTTGCAACGTATTGTTCTCAATTGGTGAAGATGGTTTCTGACCCAGAAGAATGGCCAGCCTTTGCAAATTATCTAGAAGACATCAGGAGTCTAAAGAGAAGTTTCACATCATCGGAGGTTATCTATGTACCACGACAACATAATAAAAAGGCGGACAGTCTAGCACGCAGTGCAAGAAAACAGCCGTCTTTTGTTGTTCACATGGATGTGATCCCTTCAACTTGGTTTACAGAGTCTATATGAGTTTGTAATGTGGCCGACAAAAAAAAAACAAACAAAAACATATAATTACTTAGAACGTACATGCACATCAGCACGCAGATTAATAGCTAATCTATCTTATTAAATATATCTTATTAAAACAGAAGTACACATATAGAATACCCCTTAGTTTTCAGCTTTATTTACACTTCCATGCCACTGACATTAAATAATACTTACTATTTTAGTACTTTGTCTTTTTCACTTTGATTAATGTGTTTTCCAAAATTAAATTTGATTTAAATACACATTAAGTAATACTTCCTATTTTAATGCTTTATCTTTTCCACTTACACTAATGTGTTTTCTAAAATTAAATTTGAATTAAATACACTTCATTAACGTCTTAATTAGATCAATGTCAAATTCAAAAAAAAAATACATTTATTGGACAAACAATTCATGTAAATTATAATATCAACTCTTCATTTAACAAATCTGAACGAAAAAATTACCAAATTTGAACCGAAACTAGATAATATCCAAACGGATTTACCATTTTGGTATCTAGAGAACCATAACTAAACGTTATCCGAACGAAATATTTCGGATATAAGCTATTTTTAAATTGTTTAAAATATTTGAAATATAAAAAATAGTCAAAAATAAACATCTAAAGTAGATAAATAATAATCAAAACACCAAAAATACTTAAAATATATATTTCTTATTCATCCAAATATTCAAGTTATACCTATTTTTAATTTTAAATTTAGGTACTTTAGCTTACATTACTCAAGTTTACATGTTATATTTTTTTTTTTTAGATTTAAGGATATGTAATGATATATAAATTTAAAAAATTTAAAAATAATTTAAACGGGTTATCAAACCCGCAAAGATCCGAATCAAATTAGAACCAAAGTTTATAAATACCCGAATAGAGCTAGAATCTTTTAACTCGAAAATCTTAAATCTATCTTCTATCTTATTAAAATAGAAGTACACATATAGAATACCCCTTAGTTTTCAGCTTTATTTACACTTCTATGCCACTGACATTAAATAATACTTCCTATTTTAGTGTTTTGTCTTTTTCACTTTGATTAATGTGTTTTCCAAAATTAAATTTGAGTTAAATACACAATAAGTAATACTTCCTATTTTAATGATTTATCTTTTCACTTACATTAATGTGTTTTCTAAAATTAAATTTGAATTAAATACACTTCATTAACTTCTCAATTAAATCAATGTCAAATTCAAAAAAAAAATACATTTATTGGACAAACAATTCATGGAAATTATAATATCAACTCTTCATTTAACAAATCTGAACGAAAAAAATATTACCAAATTCGAACCGAAACTAGATAATATCCAAACGGATTTACCATTTTGTTATCTAGAGAACCATAACTAAACGTTATCCGAACGAAATATTTCGGATATAAGCTATTTTTAAGTTGTCTAAAATATTTGAAATATAAAAAATAGTCAAAAATAAATATCTAAAGTAGATAAACAATAATCAAAACACCAAAAATACTTAAAATATATATTTATTATTCATCCAAATATTCAAGTTAAACCTATTTTTAATTTTTAATTTAGGTACTTTAGCTTACATTACTCAAGTTTACATTTTATATTTTTTTATATATTTAAGGATATGTGAAGATATATAAATTTAAAAAATTTAAAAATAATTTAAACGGGTTATCAAACCCGCAAAGATCCGAATCAAATTAGAACCAAAGTTTATAAATACCCGAATAGAGCTAGAATCTTTAAACTCTAAAATTTCAAACCCGAATAGATTTTAACCGAATTCGAGTGGATACCCAAATACCCACCCCTAATTTAGTCAATATAAAATGATCAAATATTACAAATATACTATTTAGTATATATAAATAAAAACTAAAACAGAAATTAATACCCGTGCGGTTGCACGGGTCAAGATCTAGTCTATCCTATTAAAAGTGAAGTACAAATGGAAAATAACCCTAACTTTTTCTCATTATTTACGATTTCCTGCCACTGGTTTTATTAAAAAAAGATTTGCTAATTAATCTACCTCATTTCACGCAAATCTATTCTACAAAAGCCCATTACGTTTTTGAGTCAACAATTTGATGGGCTACGTTTTGTTTTCATTAACCATAATAACTAGACCTAATCTACCTCATCTCACAGCCTGATGTTTTGTTTTTGTTTTTGTTTTTCTTTCCCAATGGTTTGGGTAGTTTCCTGGGGCCTACTGGCCTCCAATTTGTTTTGCTTTGTTTCCGTTTGGTTATTACATACCTTTGGATGAAACAATTTGAAGTTTCAATGACAAAAAATAAAACCAGACCTAATTTACTTAGTAAATGTAACCTATAATGAACATCTGATTTATTGTTTCTGTTACGAAGCAGAAAAAAAAGTTTTTGTTAAGGAAAATTTTGTGATTATAAAGATTTTGTGCAATTTATATCCCCACCTATCATTAAAATAATTAATTGGATAATATCAATTCAAAACTGTTAAGAAATCAAATAAGTATTCTGTAAATCTTTGATAATCTTAATTACTTAATATAATAATCCTCTACATTTAAGGTTTCACATTGTAAAATAAATATCAAAATACTTGCTAATTGTTATGAATATTATGTTTATGGATGTCCAGCCCATTAGATATTTACTTGTAATCTTGGCCCGTTTATGGCCCATTGTATTTAGGCCCATGTCGCCATGTATTTCCTATATAAGGAACACTTTGATTCAATAATAAAACACACTTTCACAACACGTTATCAGCACGAAACTCTGAAATCCCGAGCTACCTCAAAAACCCTAATTGACGGCGCCACTTAAAACAGCTCGTTCTCTTCAACCGTAAGGATCCAGACGACGAGCCACATATCAAATTGAAGCTCTTGACGAGACGAATCCAACGCCGTCGGCCTTGACTCTATCTGACGTCGGACGCGCTCTCAATCGCTATTCTAAGACGCGCCGTCAAGTGACTTAAAACCCTAATTTCGGCTGCAACTTCAAACTGTCATATCTCTCTAACCGTAAGGACTCAGATGACGATCAACCTATCAATTTGAAGCTCTCGACGAGAAGAATCCAGTGCCGCAAACGTCACATCAATCCGATTTTAGACGCGCGCTCACCTCCCGTTTTAAGCTGCGCCGTCAAAACCCTAATCCATCTACGATCTCTCTTTCTCTTGGTGGTCCGGTTTCAGATTTTCTCTAAACAAAGGTAAACTGTCTGAAACTCTAAAAGAGAACACAAACAATCGAATTTGGTTTGATGTTAAAGGTTATGACAATTAAAATCTTGCAAAATCCCTAACAACCTAGATTAATAAGTCCAAACCCATCCATGAGTAAATCGGAGCTCTTAAACCTAAAGTTCGATATGAGATTGTTAATCAATTAAAATCACAGCCTCAATGGCTTGCTGAATCTCGAAAACATCATTGATCTGAATGATCAAATCGATTTTAAACTTTGAAGTTGATCATCTCCTAAAACATAATTATGATCGATTTCTTATAAACCGTAGAAACTTACTATAAAAAAAAAACTTTATATTTTCAGAATATTTCTAGAAAATGAAACTTTCTATTTTTAGAAATTTACTATAAAAAGAAACTTTCTATTTTCTGAAACTTACTATAAAAGGAAACTTTCTATTTTTAGAAACTTACTATAAAAGGAAACTTTCTATTTTTAGAAACTTACTATAAAAGGAAAATTTCTATTTTCAGAAAAATTATATTTTCAGAAATGTTCTATAAAAGGAAAAACTTTATATTTTAGACATATATCTAAGCCGTGTGACTTGTTTATTAGGAAAGCATTAACTCGATTGTTTGCTTGATCACACGATTTATATGATTGATTTTCTTATAAAGATTAAGTGATATATAATATGAGATGTCAAAAATCAACTTGGATTATGCTGTCCTAAATCTCTAAAGAGATAATAATTTAAAATGGGCAGTGGATACCGAGGTTATCCTAAAGTCAAAAGGACTTGGTGAACGAATCACATAAGGCGATATTGCCAAACGAGAAAGATTGATACATGGCAATATTAGTTATTAGCCACCATCTAAATGAGAGTCTAAAGAAATCAGTACCCCAGTAAAGAAAATCCACTAGAACTTTGGACCGCCTTACAGCGGAGATATGATCACCATAAAACGGTGCTATTACCAAAGGATAAAATTTGAGTGGAAGAACCTGAGATTTCAATACTATAAGTCTGTGGATGAATACAACTCGGTTCTGTTTAAGATAGTGTCAATGTTGAAACAATGTAGTGAAGAAGTAACTGAACAAGACTTTCTCTAATGTGTTACTGCAACAGCAGTATAGAGAAAGAGGTTTCACCACCTATACTGATTTGATCTCCTGTTTACTATTGGCTGAGACCAATAATGAGTTATTAATGAGAAACAGTGAGATGAGACCTCCCGGTACAAAATCATAACCCGACATTTCTAGGCTGACTTTGGAGCCTAAGAAAGAAAGTAATCTCGTCCAGCACAACAATCATTCCGGCCCTAGCCATGGGAAAGGTTATGGACGAGGTCGTGACACATTTAAGACACATGGGCGAGGACGAGGCCGCAGTACCACACCCGGCTTTAGCCGTGGTCGAGGTCGAGGTCGAAGTGTGTCTTTTAAACCTTAAATAAAATCTTTTTTGTGTCACAAATGTGGTATGGGTAATCACTGGGCAAATAATTGCCAAACTCCAAAGCACTTGTATGAGCTTTACATAGAGAGTTTTGAAGAAAAATCCGGAAGCCAACATGGCTTACCGAGATGGTGAAGATGACATGGATTATGAGACTTCAGATGCCTTGAAAAAAAATTCGACATCAAAACTCTATGATATGGATAAGAGTATATATGAGTTTATAAATAAGAGTATAGTCACTCGGCCAAGGCATTATATACACCTAATAAAAGACCCATTGAGTTATAAAGATTTAAAAATAAATGGTTTCCGCATTGAACCAATGGGCAAAAGAAATATAAATTCCTTAAGATTATAAAGAAAGAAAAAGTCGCCCAAGGCATAAAAATGGTCGAGACTGTACTCCCAACTGATCTAAACTATGCTAAAAGATCAGTATGATAAAGGCAAAAGGCCTAGGTAACCAGATAGGTTGACCACAAAATTTTATACACTTTATGGCATGACTGGACTAGCCATCCAGGTCTTTAAAATTGATGCAAAGATTGATATCGAAAAAGGCACAAAAGAGTTATCCCATAGAATCTCACGTTGTGTAACATGTACACAAGGGAAACTCAATAGGCTATAATGTTCCAAGCATCTAAAATATTTATAGCATGTTCATGAGGGGGAGAAATGACACTCCCGTGGTCCATGAACAACACTAAAAATCCGAGTGACATGGTCTATGACCATGATAGAAGTTGGCCGAATTCTTTGTGATACAAAGATCACTAGCTAATGCTTGGGAACACATGGATTTACATGTAATAAAAATATGCATCAAGCCATATAAAGTGAGCATAGATATTCCCATCTAAGAATGATAAAGGGTCATGATCCAGACATAGACCATCCTAAGAGATTATGTATAGACCACCACAATAATATGTGCCGTCTAGGATGGAACCTCATAAAAAGATGAGATAAGATTGGGAATATATGTTGGATATGAGAATGCTTTCTCCCACGATTTTATAAGAAACCTTGAGCCAAATATGGGTGATCAGATTAAGGACAGGTTTACGGATTGCATGATTAAATCCGACTATCCAACATCAGGGGGAGAAAGAAATAAGCTGGTACAAGTATAAAGAAATGGAATGGTATTAACCATCCTTGTCTTGGCAAGATCCTCGGACCAGAGAATATGATTTAAGACGTCCAAAGAAAGATCATACAAAGCTAGCTAAAAGAATGCCAGACAAATTAGACCCGAAAAGAAAAGAAAAAGAATGACTAAGTCATACCAGCTTAAGCACCACGAAATTAATGTCCTAGAAGAGACATAATCAAGTTGCTATAGAGTCTAAAGATAGACCAATATGTTCCATAAGATAAGGAACCTCGGAAATAAAAAGAAAGGTGCAAATAAAAGACATATCTGAGGTCATAAGGGAAACCAGACCAGACATTTAGATAAGGCTGCGCAGCTGAACATCTAAGATACCATACCATGTAGTTTGGGACGCCAAACTGCAAGGTAATAAAGGTTCTTAGTAAAAATGAAATCTCTAATCGATTAGTTCATGTCTGGAACACAATGGAACACTATAAAAGAAGTGTCGACACATACATACACAAAAGATAAAGATGCATAAGAAAATAGCACTTGAGTTTAAAAGATATAAGCGAGGATCAGAACCCATGAGAATACAAGAATGCATTCATAGACTAAAAGAAACTGTGGGGGTTTAAGAAAGATTCAAAGAATCTATAAAAGAGATGGGTGTATTGGCCATATATAGAAACACCATCTGATAAGATAAAACCAGTGAAAATGGGTCATGTGTGGGAAAGGAAAAGAAATCGTGAGACATGGACTAAGGTGTTCATATTCCTATTTAAAGCATTCAAGGAATGGCTTGATTACACAAGGATACTCACAAAGACCAAGGAACAGATTATAAGGAGATATACTCCTATGTGGTGGATGCTACTACAAATCCGAAAGTGATAAAGGTCTGGATATAAGAAAAGAGAAATGTAGTAAGCAGCATGATTGATCACTGGATAAAGAAATGATAAGAGTATCAGAAAGATGAGAAAAGAAATTCTCATAGAATAGTTTTGTTCCTAAGCTATTCATGGACTGAAACGAAAGGCAGCTGCATATAAGGCATATAATGCATGTAAAGGATAAGACTAAGTAATACTTAGTGAAAGGAGTTCTATAAGAACGTCCCTGAACACTCCATGCATATATTATGAAGGAAATTCCTTGTGTTCATACTTAAAGAAAGGATGATTAGATTGATTGATTCTTGGACAGGCTATGATAAGAATACAATGATCTATAGTGGAGATGATAGCCATGAATATGTATTGAGATCTATGATCCAAAGTACCAAGAATAGAATGTGATATGGTCAAAAGAGAATAAGAGGATGAATCCATCAGATTCACGACCAAAGACCCATATCAACTAGGATCACGTCCGACCTAGTTCGACCTTAATCATCTTGGTTCTAGTCCAGCCCGTTCCGATCCGTTCCCTTCGGTCTTGTCCGACCTGAAACGTCCATAGTAAGGGGAACGGCATATTGATCCAAAAGTGGCTTAGTTTTGATGAACATCAAATTATAGCATGATAGCCATTCATGAACAAGTTATGGACATAATAAAGAAGGTTCATGAAGAGTTTGGTCAAAAGCTATGAACGGGACACACACAATGGACATAGCATGATCCGAGTAGATCATGGATATACTAAGGCATTCATGGTCGAAATTTATCTAAGAAAGATGGACCATGTAATCATCTCGGTCTTGTTCCGGCCCCGTTCCGGCTCGGTCTCCTCGATCCTGTTCCGACTAAACCGGTTCCAGTGACCACTATATTCAAATCGTGGTATGGCTATGGACAAGGCATGTGTCCTTGGTCCAGGAAAGACTTTACATAAGTACTTTTAAGACTTATGCACATCCGACCAAAAGAAATGTATTGATATGATTGGCGCCTTGATATGGCAAGCCATACTAGGTCGGATAAGATTTATGGATATGTTCAGACCATAAGACATTGATAAAGCCATAAACGTCCCCTGCCATAAGTGTTATTGGCACTTTACTTAGATAAATTTGGCATGTCCGAACATGAGGCAATGGGACAGGATTGAAATATCCTTTTATTATGTTTGAGATTATTTTATACTAACCAAACCCAAAAGAAAAGGGATTGTTTGGTTTTAATAAATGTTACAGGTTTATACAAGGTCTCAAACAGGTTATACACATTTGGAGAATGATGAAGAAGCACAAAGTACTACAAGTTCAGTCATGAGAAATGTTAGCCGACTTCTTCACCATGTCTACACCAACTACACATCTATGAAGTCTACCTATCCGTTTGGGACGTGGCAACAGAAGGACCAGTTCAAGACTTGGCGCCCATGAAGCTAAACCATCAAATTGTCCATGCGCCAGACTTGAAGAACGGAGGTCCAGAACAGGGGGAGTAGTGTGTGTTGTACTCTTTTTCCTTCACTTCGGTTTTGTCCCACTGGGTTTTCCGAGTAAGGTTTTAATGAGGCAACATTAAGCACACTACAAGCTCTATATGGTTCTGGCATCCAAGGGGGAGTGTTATGAATATTATGTTTATGGATGTCCAGCCCATTAGATATTTACTTGTAATCTTGGCCCGTTTATGGCCCATTGTATTTAGGCCCATGTCGCCATGTATTTCCTATATAAGGAACACTTTGATTCAATAATAAAACACACTTTCACAACACTAATCACAGAATTACAGGTTTGATTGATTACAATAAATTCTTTCAATCGATAAGTTCAAATCTACTTAACTATCCAATCAAAAAAATTAACACAATAATTTTTGAAAAATATTTGAAACATTAAGTATATTCCTTATCTACACGACTTGCTCATCAAAATTTCTAGATTAAACAATCCATGAAAATTATAATATCAACTTTTCATTTAACAAATATGAACGAAAAAAATATTACCAAATTTGAACCGAAACTAGATAAATATCCAAACGGATTTACCATATTGGTATCTAGAGAACCATAACCAAAACTGATCCGAACAAAATATTTTGGATATTCAAATGTATTTAAATCATATTTATATACTTAAATATGTTAGTTATTCTTAGAGTTAATATCCAAGATATAAGCTATTTTAAAGTTTTCTAAAATATTTTAAATATAAAAAAATAGTTAAAAGTAATCATCTAAAGTAGATAAATAATAATCAAAACAACAAAAATAATTAAAATATATATTTATTCTCCATCCAAATATTCAAGTTAAACATGTTTTAAATTTTTAATTTAGGTACTTTGGCTTACATTACTCAAATTTACATGTTATATTATTTTTATTTTTAGATTTAGGAAAGTTTAAAGTATATAAATTTTAAAAATTTAAAAATAGTTTAAACGGGTTATCCGGACCCGGAAAGTTTCGAATCAAATTGGAACCAAAATTTATAAATACTCGAATAGAGTTAGAAACTTTAAACTCGAAAATCTCAAACCCTAATATATTTTAACCGAATTCGAATGGATACCCAAATATATACCACTAGCTTAGTCAACGTAAAACGATCAAATATTACAAATATATTATTTAATATAAATAAATAAAAAATTAAAACTGAAAATTAATAATCGTGCAGTCACACGGATCAAAGATCTAGTTATTCTTAAACTAGAAATCAAGTGTTTGAGTAAATAATAAATTATAGAAATATAAAAATAAAATCATTTTACATTAGTAACTTAAAACCTCTAAATCATGTTTTTCTTCACCTAATCTCAACCAAAATCTCTCCTAATTATCTATCATATTCGACAATACATTTAAACCAGAACACTGTCTTCTTTTTCGTCACTTTCCAAGACAATCGTGTTTTTCTGAGACCATCGTGTTCTTCAGAGAACTACATATTGAACATCATATTTTTCAGAGGACGGTGTGTTCTTCAGTCCTCTTTCCAGAAACATTATCTTTCCAATACCAAAGCCCAATCTCTCTGACTTCTCTATCTAACATCTAAGACCAACAACGAATTTCTTTGTCTCCTCCTTCTGATATCCAATACCAAACACTAATAGCTCTGTCACTTCCATTCAACATCTGATCTGGTCTTTTCTAGTTGGTTAGACCGTGAATCTTCAACATGCAAGCTGCAATTTTACTTACTAGCTCTCTCTGCTGCGTCCCCTCCAAGCTTCGCTCATCAGCTTGTGTCTTCATATGTGGTTGAGCTCTATTTCTCTGCTGTGACTCGTTGTCCTTACTCCTCAATCTGCTGTGCTCTGCTCCACACCGCAACATGCTCGCTATAGTCAATTAGTCATCAACTAAATCTGGCAAGAGGAATCGAACAACAACAATTTTAGTCCTCTAAATTCTGGTTAATTTCATTTCGGCCCCAAACTTTGCAATTTGCAAGAATAATCTTTTGATTTCGCCTCAAATTTGTTGGGATTGTGAAAATTCATGTCCAACTCTTTATTATCCGATTAGTTTGATATTATCCAATTTGGACATAAGAGGATGTCTCACATGGATTTACTTTTGGATTTCTTCCCAAAAAATCTCGAGTAATTAAAGTTGTACATCTCTTTATATATTAGACACTTCTTCTCTAAACTTCCGATGTGGGACATGGATTGACATCTCTCATTATCCACCTCAAGCCAAGGACCATACACCTTGTGTCCTTTTACTCCGACGAATCATCTCGGTATCCATCTCGTACCATAAATCACAAGGTTACTTTGAGGTGCTTTTTGAGAATGTTCCTTTTTCCCCAACATCACATGTTCCATGATCTTCTGATTAGATTCTGCCTCAGACCTCCTCTTTCGACTTGAATGGTCCATTTCTATTTGAATGGTATTTTGGTCTTCTTGCAGATCTTCGTCACCCCGCTCTTATACCAATTGTTGGGATTTGTTTAACCTATGTCTAACTCTCTATTGTCCGATTAGTACGGCATTTTCCACTTTGGGTCTAAGAGGTTGACCTGCATAGATTTACTTTTGGATTCTTTCTAAAAATACCTCGTACTAATTAGAGTTGGACATCTCTTTATATATTATACATTTTTTATCTAAACTTCCGATGTGGGCTTGGATTGACATCTCTCAAAATTTATGTGTCACGATTTATTGTGTTCACAATTTTACCATCCACAACGCGTATGTTCATATCTAACCCATCACAATTTATCGTGTCCACCAAACACTTGATCATAAACACTTATCCACCATAGACACCAACTTAAGCACTTGTCTACAAACACTTGTCCATGACTCGTTTTTGAAAAGAGCTTACGTGGTGCCTCATGATGCTCACTTTCCTTAGGATTCTGAGAACATACACGATGTTGGTGTGGCGATGATGGCTGAGCTGAGAAGGATTGTATCTACAGAAAATTTTGTAACATTTTCGTGTCTACATAAATTGTGTCCAAAGAAGCTTGTCACATAAGCCTGGTCCACTAAATTGTGTCCACAAAAAGCTTAATCATTGTTTCTATGAGAGTTTATAGAGAAGGTATACTAAATGAAGAATCAGATCCACAATCTATCCGTTCACACATTATCTATCCCTAACTCATGTGTACATATCTTAACTCACCTCCAACTGACAGCACCTCTCCGTCTCACACCTTGCTTCTGTTGAAAAAATATGAACTTTCGTCACTACGCTTCAGATATTCTCTTCCTTCATTTATTATATCTACACTCATTTAAAAAACCAACAATCAAGTTAATCCTAAACCGTTGGATCTTATTTTTCTAAAACTGATTTAACAGCCAAAAGTATTTCACTACAAGAGATCGTCAATAAAAAAGTAAGAGAGAGGTGAGAGAGAGGATTCTCTCTTTTCTTCTCTCCCACCGTACTCCGTTAACTCGTCAAACCCATCTTTGCCTTCTGTTCCGGTGGCCGACGGAGGGTTTCTACCCGTCGGTCGCCACCCCAATTGCTCCCATGTCCAGCCTCCTCCCTGTTAAGCTCTCTCTTTCCCTCTCCCTCTTTGCATATCATCTCTGGTTTTCGTAGATAGCGGCCGGATCTGACGAACAAAAAGGTTTCTAGGTGCGTACTCAGCAACCCCGGAGTGATAGTGAGGTTGTGGCTGGTTGGATCTTCTCAGGAGGCGTCGATTTGATGGTAGATCTAGGGTTTGACTTTTATGAGATCTGGGTCAGATCTGTTACGGAGGCTCACCGGAGTGGAGGAGCGTCGCTGCCTTATCTCCTCTTGGTTGATTTCTGCCTCCTCTGTCTTCCCCTGTCTACTCATCGACTGCTTTGGTAAGAGCTTCCCCATCTAACCTATTGGCCAAGATGAAAAGGCGAAGCAGAGGCATTCGCTGGGGACTTCTTCTCCGTCCTGATTTCTCAACAGCCACCATGGCGGATGGGTTTGTTTGGTCTTGTCTCTGTGGCATGAGATGGAATGGGCTTCGTGCCGTTGCTCTGTTCTATCTTTGTTCCATGTGACGGGTATTATATCACTTCTGCCTGTTGATGGGAGCTTCCAGCTCCTCTATACTTCAAAGCTTCAGAAGAAAGGAAACCGCCATTACCTGCCTACTCGATGCTTGGAAACCGGAATCTTTTAGTGCTCTGCTCGTGTGTAGGGACCGGAGTGGAGCCGTTATAACCTCCGCTTCTATCAGCCAGTACTCACCAGTGTTTATTTTACTGGCTTCTTCGCGTTGGGTTGGATCAACAGGGAGCTGGTTCGTTGCCTTTTGGAGTGTGCACAGCGTCTGGAGTGGACTTTAGATGGATGTGGTGGCCGGACCAGGACTTGGTCAATCCTGCTTCGCCTGTCCTCCTTTTGAAGTCGCCTTTGGGACGGTCTGCGGTGCCTCGGACTGTTCTCCGGTTGTCTACTCTATTGATCCCCTCTCTTGTTACAGGTTCCGGTAATGAGTTCATGAGGTGATCTGCTGCAGCTTATTGGTTGTTCTGATATCTTTGACTTGCTAAGCTTTAGTCATATCCCTCTAAGGGATTGTGGTTAAACCTTCATTGTTCTAGGAAGTCTTTTTATCTTTTTTGTGGCTTTCTACAACATAAATGCTTTGATTAGCCTCTTAGATATCTAGGGTTTGAGTCATCAAAACCATGTATCTCCTTGTGTCATTTTGATTAATGAAAATTCACATACTTAACAAAAAAAAAAGAGTATTTCACTACACCCTATACAACTACCTAATAAATGTTCAATTTATTGTAACATCCACAAACCAAATTTCTTCTAGTTAGCTACATTAAACCAAGCAGCTTTCTCTTTAACTAAAAGCAAGGTCATTTTGGCATGAAAAATTATACACTGTACAAGATAAAGTGCGCCAAAAAATATTTTGTTCTCCGTCATAAAAAAAAGATAGAATGTGTTTTTTAAGGTGTGCCTAAAGAACATTGTCTCCTCAAACATATTCCTCCAAAACTGAACAATTTTAAAATATAATTGGATTTTACTCTAATATTATTCTATCTAAAATATTAAAACTGAAGTACATGTAGTATTTAACCCTAACTTTTCCACAATATTTACCATACTATGCCACTGTAATTAAAATAAATAATTAATAATTAATGATTAGTTTTAGTGATTAATTATCTATCAATCAAATCTTAGGGGTTTGTTGTAATAAAACGTGATCTACTCTTAAACTAACGTTTTTAATTTCTTTCCCTCTAATCAAGTATAATTAATTTGAAATACAAATCGATTATATCATATAATTTAAAATAAATTAAAAAACTTTATAGTTTGAATATTAGTTGGACTATGAAACTATCGAACATGTATTTTATAATATTACATACCTCTTAGTCCATATGCATATATTGATTATATATTTAAATCATATGGTTTAATAAATGTACTGGTTCTGTTTCTGGGCTCACTTTTTTTCTTATCTACTTGATGCAACACACACCCAATAGAAAAAAATATATATCTAATTGATTCAACACACATTCAATAAAAAAGTATATATCTAACTGATGTATAAAATATATACAATTTTAAGTTGATATAGTCTCTTTTAAAACAAATTATATTTACACTTTATATTAATACATAGTTAGATTTTTTATAAAAAATATTACTATCTAGCTGATGCAACACACATCCAATAAAAATATATATACACAATGAAATTAAAAAATATGGTCTGAATAATAACAAACATCAGAACGGACGCACGAATTTGCCGATTTAACTTAAATCCGGTATTTAACATAATTCAAAATCGGTTTGAAGAGTGAGTCATGGTCTGACCGGTTCGACGGGCCGGTTCGGTACAGTTTTCAAAACAATGCAAATATGTAATATGAATATATTATTTAATATCTTTATAAACTATAAACTCTATAAGAATATATATAACCGCGCGGATGCGCAGATCAAAAGCTAGTTATATAGTAAAAGTAGAATAATAAACAAAAAATAAATGTATAAGTCTATTTATTGAGTAAAATTTTTTTTACTTTAATATAAAGCAAAATATAAAAAAATATTAAAGTATTTTTTATTTTAAACTCTATTTTAAAGTGAAAAATAATGTAGTTAGAGATGTTGTAATATAACGGTTATGGTTCAATTCAGCTGAACCAATATATACCATTAAATTGCGATGAACCGGACCAAATCATTTGCAAATGCTAATGGATAAAGTAGTCTCTGTTCTTAACTTTATAAAACTTCGGTCATCTGAACTCGCTGGAAGACATAAAAACATATAATTTGGTAGTTAAATAACCATTTATTTATATTAAGAAAACATGTAATATATTAGAGATAAATACTTTAATATAATTTGGTAGTTAGATAATCATGTAAAATTATATATATGTTGAGCATTAGACTCACGATTAAATATACAGAAAATATTCAGTATTTACTTATATGGTTATTTAATATAAGTCAATAGTTATATAACCATGTATTGATATGTTGAGCATTAGATTCACGATAAAATACACATAAGATATTCGGTACTTGCTTACTTTATCAAAACACAATGTTGACAAATTAATTGGTTTTGTTTACATAAAAGTGTGATGATTAATTGAGTAATTGTACAAAGTCTAAAAGATATTATCTATGTCTTTGTTCCTTTTAGTGTTTGTTTTGGTATGATCTATTTAGATTAGTCTAAGCAGTGCCGGCTTTATGGGTGTGCTGAGGGTGCACAAGCACAGGATCCCACTATTTTACAGAAATTTTCTTACTATTTTAGGATCCTAAATTTGAAAATTCTTGTAGATTAAGGGCCTAGTTTTCACAATTACTACAAAGAATATTTTACTACAGTACAGGGCTCAATTATATTTTTAGACGGGCCCTGAGTCTAAGTTCAGTGTTTGAGTGACTAAGTTTTCAGACTTGTATATATGTTGAGCATTAGACTCACGATGAAATACACATAAAATATTCAGTATTTATTTACATGGTTTTTAATATAAGTCAGTTGTTAGATAACCATGTAAAGTTGATATATTGAGCATTAGAGCATCTGCAACGGTAAAAAACAAGAATTCTTAGCACAAAAAATTATTATAAAATGATGTAGGTGCTATATTTTTTGGATTTGGTACCAACAAAAGCTCTTACAATCCTTTGGTAAGGATTATTTCGCTGCCGGACTCTTCACTGTCACGGGTCCCATTGCCGCATGAGAACCCGTGATTGGCCCTAGGATATGGAGTCATGAGTAACACGGTTGTGGATGTCCTTAGACTCACGATAAAATATACAGAGGATATTCGAACTTGAAGATATTCTAACTTGCTTACTCTATCAAAACACAATGTAACGAGTTAATTGGTTTTGTCTAAATAAAAGTGTGATGATTAATTGAGTAACTGTACAAAGTCTAAAAGCTATTATATATATATATATTTCTTTGTTCCTTTTAGAGTTTGTCTTGGTATGATCGATTTCGATTAGTCAAGTTCAGTGTTTGAGTGACCAAGTTGTCAGTTAAATTTATTTTATTCAAATACGACTACCTCTTTCTTATACTTACTACCTTCCTCGAATTTTCTTTCATGTGCTTCGCTTGCGTATTGTTTCTAATAAAATTGTCGTCTAATGATTCTTATAATATTTTGAATTTAACAAAATAAAAATGTGAAGATTTCAGTCGTATTTTGAAAAGTCTCGCACTCCATCTTTTACAGTTGAATTCATTCTGACAAAGACACGTACAGTTTTTATTTATTTCGTTCTTTGTAATACATTTTATAAATTATCTGTTGTGAAGTTTACTGTGTTTCTTAAGTTTCAAAAAACGGTTTGTGTTTTTTCAGTTGCTATAAATTTAGATTTGTTGGTTCCATTATTACCTTTTTGTTTTTTTGGGTTCCATTATAGTTATCAGTAATAGAATAATCAAATAAAAATGAAATTTGAACGATACTATATGCGGATTCTTTTTATATTACCAACTCGTTGAATTTTCTTAAATTAAGTTCAATTTTGTTACACTCAATAAATTTAAGATTTTCATATAGGAGATGAAGGTATATTGTTTATTTTCTTGGGCCGACTTATTTAGTCAAGACAAATATCTCCAAATATCTAAAAGAAAATTCAACGGGACTATAATTTAATTGGTGTTCCAAATGTTTTCGGCGCTGTATAATATAATTCTTGAATAAAAATTTGGTATTAACATGCAAAACATAATAACTATTAGCAACTCAAATTTCAATTAACCTAATGTTGATGTTACAATCTAATCTTATTCTTTTGCTTTAAAAGAAAAATCACACTATATATAGATAATCCAATGGCGGTCATGCCTGTAACAAAAATCACACTATATATAGATAATCCAATGGCGGTCATGCCTGTAACAAATTTTACAAATAAGCTGTCCGATACAGTGATATACTCTGATTACTATTATTTGTTGAGCACCAGAATATAAGAAAGAAGAATAGAAAATGAATTAGAATTATCTTATGGAAAAGATAATCTTTTAAAGATTAGACGTCTATCTCGAAATTCCACTAACTTTTAGCAGTTTTTAAATGGAAATTTTGCGTAAGGAATCAAAATGAGCCAGGTGTCAATAACATACAAAAATGACGTCGTTGTAGGCAGCCACACGTACAGCTACGAGCACCGCATAAATAAGGATGGCGTCTCTTCCTCAAAGTTCCTCACTTTGTAAGTGAAACAAACAACTCTTTTTTTTTTTTTTTGTAAAAAGGCCTATAAACAACAACAACAAACAACTCTTACAAAGAAAATATATTAAAGGTTCTCTCTATTTCTCTTGTGGTAAGAAACAGAACAAGTAGTGATCTCTTTCTCTGTCTATCTATTTCTTTGGTGTTCTTCTTGTTCTATGTTAAAACGATCTCGAGTATCCCAAAAGAGCAAGATGTCTATAAGAAAAATCTACCGATGCCTAAATTCTTTAATCAAAAGATCATGTGCACAGTCTCTATGATCATATGTCCCATTTCACACTTTGTTTCAACTCTCAGGTTTTCAATATTTTGTATTTGTTCTCTACACAACCCCTTTGTTTTCGATCGAATCACTAGCTCCGGAAAGCTGAGACTTTTTTGAAGAATCAATAAATCAAGATTTAAGAATGGTGCGGACACCATGCTGCAGAGCTGAGTTAGGGTTAAAGAAAGGAGCTTGGACTCCCGAGGAAGATCAGAAGCTTATTTCCTACGTTAACCGTCACGGTGAAGGTGGCTGGCGAACTCTCCCCGAAAAAGCTGGTATTTATTTTATATTTATTTTTATCCCGCCATTTTTGAATATTCAATATTTTGACTTTTTGGTCATTATTGAAAACAATTTTTTTAAATAACGTAGGACTCAAGAGATGTGGCAAAAGCTGCAGACTGAGATGGGCCAATTATCTAAGACCTGACATCAAAAGAGGAGAGTTCACTGAAGACGAAGAGCGTTCTATCATCTCTCTCCACGCCCTTCACGGCAACAAGTCAGTCTCCCTCTCTCTCTCTGAATTTATTTATCCATTATCCTTATAATATATATTTTCATCTATCAAAGGAACATATTTAACTTTCAGCAAACCAAAAGGTGAACTATATAAAAATATATTAGGTTTGAAAATTTATATGTTATATATTATGCGATCATGACTAATACATTTATGTAATCTTATGGTGTTAATCAGATGGGCTGCAATAGCTCGTGGATTACCAGGACGAACCGATAACGAAATCAAGAACTACTGGAACACTCATATCAAAAAACGTTTGATCAAGAAAGGTGTTGTTCCGGTTACTGACAAGAGCATATCAGAGAAGGTGCAGGATATTCGGGAGAAACGAAACGTTAATCAGACAATTACAGCGAGTGATGATCTTGATCATAATGAGAAGGTGAAGAAGTCGGGATTATCATCGGCTAGGTTCTTGAACAGAGTAGCTAATAGGTTCGGGAAGAGAATCAACCAGAGTGTTCTGTCTGAGATTATCGGAAGTGGTGGCCCACTTACTAGTCACACTACTACAAGTGTCACCGTTGACTCTGAATCAGATAAGTCAACGAGCTCTTCCTTCACACCAACCTCGAATCTTCTCATGACCATTAACGGTAACGGTAACGCTACGTCGTCTCCATCCACATTCTCTGATTCATCTGTGAACGATCATTTAATGTATTGTGACAATAATGAGGATAATATCGGATTCTCAACATTTCTGAATGATAAAGATTTCATGATGTTGGAAGATTCTTGCGTTGAGAACACTGAGTTCATGAAAGAGCTTACGAGGTTTCTCCAGGAGGATGAGACGGACAACGTAGGAATGATGCCCGTCTATGAACATCAAGACAGTTTTGAAGAGATTGATAACTATTTTGCATGAGATAAATCTCACATATCATTTCAATCTGATCACGGTGATACATGATGATGATGATAAATTAATAATAATGATGATGTGGAACCATGCATGTAGCTTGTATTGTCATATATGCGTGACTTTTTCTTGAACATATATGCGTGTCTTTTGGGTGTTTTTCCTCTCCTTTTTTTGTTTTACTCTTTTGTAAGTTTGCCCTCAAGTGTGTTTGGTATGAAGTAAATAAACTGGTGCATGATGTAACAAATTAAAATAATTTAATAGAGTGTATTAGTATTCGTAAATTGCGAACATGCAAAATAAGTACTAACTAAATCTAGAATAAACTGGTTTGATTCGTCTTAACCATCTGGCCGTACCACACTAAAAGCATCTCTAAGAGATCTTCAAACCCTCAAATTTTGAGGTTTTTGGTTCTCCAAGTGACCTTCAAACTCTCAAAACACTATTTAATTTTCAATTTAGTCCCTATAATTTGTAACTTACATATAATTGTATTAATATTATTTTCTTTATCACTTTAATCCTCATAGCTATATTTCACTTAAATATTCGATTAAATCTTATATATACATATATATTATTAATACATAAAATATAGTATGTTAAATAAAAACAAAACTAATATATAATATATAATTATTTTCCCATATAAAGTTATATTACATTGATCAATATTTTACAAACTTAAAGATTAAAAATGCAACAACAAATATTTTACAAGAGAGATTACACACATAAATATTACTATGTATTTCTGTGTTATAATAAAATTTATCTATAAATATTGTGTTTCATATTTTTAATGTGTATGCATTATCTGTCTATATAAAATTTAAGAAATATAATTAATTTATATTAAAATTGAGGACTAAAATGCAAATTACATAAAGTGACAAAGATAAATTTGAGGTTTCTTCTTGGAGCACTCCACCCTCAAAAACCTTCATTTAGAGGATTCTCCACCCTTAAAATGAGGTTCCTTCTTGGAGATGCTCTAATAGATTAGTTATGTACTCGGATGCAAAATTGTCAAAGTCTTTGGGTCTATAAAATATTAAAATTTATGAGATTTCACAGCTAGTACACTCGCTAGGTAAGAGTCTTTGGGTCTATAAAAGTTATGAGATGTCAGTCTTTGAGTCTATAAAATTTATGCAAAATAAGTACTAATTAAATCTAGAATAAACTGGTTTGATTCGCCTTAGCTATCTGGCCGTACCACACTAATAGATTAGTTATGTATTCGGATGCAAAATTGTCAGTCTTTGGGTCTATAAAATTTATGAGATTTCACAGCTATAAAAAAAATCTTTTTTTTTGAATATCGATTTATAAGAGCATGTCATTGAGAAAATCTCAATAGATATCTAGTGTTTTAAGAAAAGGAAATTTTTTTTAAAAAAAATCAGGAAAGAGAGAGAACTAGTTCATCTCGAAGAGCCTGTCAGAACTCTCTCTATCCATCTGTCTTCCTTATACTGCATCCATTAACCATTTTTCCTCATCTAAGAGTAGTTTTATTGGTTCAGATCTACATACAAGTATCTGAATCCAAAATTATTAGTATTTTAATAAAGTAAAATTATCTAATTAAAATTTATTAAGTAAAACCCATGTTCAAAACTACGATAGGCGTTAGTCGGACGGTGACTCGGACCTAGCGAGTTGCAAAAAATTGGGGATTAAGTGGAGATTAGTTTTAGTATATTTACATAGATTTTACGGGTTTATATATTTAATATGTAGAAACAAAACAAGAAGTTCACATGGTTCAGTGGTCAGTCGCGAATATTACTTCCTGCAGGTCATGGCTTCGACGGCAGGAGAGCTCATTTTCCTATTTATAAACGTTTTAGGTTAAATGAAATGGAAATTACAAAAATAATCCTATCTCCTACCTTAGACTTTCAATTTCTCAGACAACTCCAGCCGCTATTCTTTTTGTTTCTGCGATTTCTATGGCTTTTTCTTGCTAATCTTATAGGTTTCAAACAATATATAACAAATCTATTATGGAACACTTAATTTTGGACTTCAGATCTACAAAATAATGTTTTTTTTCAACTTCTCCGAGTAACTCACCACCAAAGACCAAATCACGGCGGTTTCAGGCCGCAACGCGCTTTTCTGGCGATTATCCGTCTGCTTAAGCCTCGTTTTCGAACACATAGTAAAACCAATCATACATTAGCACATGTAAAGTTAGTATCTAAAATGCCAGTTAAATATGTCATACTTTTCACCTCCTCTCTCCTATTTTTCTATTTTTCTTATTTTTCTAAATTATCGAGATATTCACAAATTTCCACTAGTAGAACTGCTCTAATAATTTAGTTATTTAATTTATATTAAAACATAATTGTGTAATTTAAATATTAATGTTTTGTACTTTAGAACCTCTTTTTGTAAAACTACTAATAATGTTGCTCCACCGGATAATGAGATGTTAGAGCATCATCAACTCAGAAATCGGTGGCACAGTTTCTTAGGAAACTATTTTTTGTTTTTTTATCTGATTAAAAAAAAGCGAACCAATTGCGGATAGTTATTTGTCAATGGTGCCCGCGAACAGTGCAAAAAACCAGGCAAAATTGGTCTTTGTTTCACAATTTATGTGACCAATTCTTATCTCTTTTGTGGGGCCCACACCTTTAAGACACACTAAGAACCCCTTTTAAGTCTCCGATAATAGTGGCCTTAGAGCATCATTATAGGTGTCCCATGATTTTGGGCCCTTAGATATTTTTTATTATAATTGATGTGTTAAGAGACTTAGTTAAGGGCACTTTTAAAAATGCTGATTATTGGTAAGGAATTTATTTTGTCCCTTAATAATTTAAGTGTTTATTTTAATAAATAATGATATATAAAAGAGAAGTTTTATATAAAACATATAAAACTCAAATTCAACATTAAAATTGATAACTTAAACAAATTACAAAGAAAAAAAAACATCACAAACATCATAATAAAAAAAAGGAAACAAACATTTTATTCAATTCATAGAAACTTTATAAATTACATTTTAAAATAACCAAATTCTCAATCAGATGAGAAACAAACAATAAAAAAAAAATCAAACAGTTGGTTTTTTTCTTCTTCCACAAGAGAGGATCAAAGTATAAGCTCATCCTGACATGATGATTCAATGGAAATAATGTTGTAAGTAAATACAGGGAGGGGTAAAGTGGAAACCTCAACAACAGAGGTGGTGTGGTGATAGAGGTGATGTCCCCAAACCGGAGAATTCTTCTTCAATGAATAAGTAGTAGTACCTCTGCAAACGTAACCCTACTAAAAACATCACCAAAAGAATAACACTTTGGTCAGGTCACCCAAATCTACGCAACACATGAAAATTCAATATAAAACTAAATTCATTTTCCAACCATGTTCTTATCCTAAGCTCTCTCTCTCACACACACATACATGGAAATACCACACGGATAAAAAAGTAAAAAACTTTCTCAGTGCTAACGTTATTAGAAACTCATTCATACAGAACACCCTCTAATTGATAGATAATCGAACAATTAAAAAAACAAAAAAAAAACACAGCCTTTAATCAATAAACTTCATTGGAGGAGTATGAAATAACCTTGTGTGTAAGGTCGGAACAGGAAGAGAAGAGTGACTCTGATCAGGGATGATCGCGAGTCGACGAGAAGAGGAGGCGACAAGAGAACGAGAGCAGACATAGAAGCCCTTATTTTAGGCTCAATCACGTTATGCCACGTTGCCTTAAGGACCAAAGAAATGAGCCCTTATTTTAGGCCCGTTTGGAATGGCCTTACTGATTTTTGATTTATTTTTGACCCAAAAAACATAAGGGCTGGCCCTAAAGACCACCAATAATGATGGTCTTAGAGCAATTCCATCAAGAGTACTTAACCCAAGGTGACTAACAAAAGTGAAAAAAATAAATCAAAAGCCCAATTTATTGCAGAAGCGCTCCCAAAATTGGGCATTTTAGTTTTGGTAGGAAGCCCTATCGTGACGACTTTTCATTGGACCACCCATCAATGCTCTCTCTCCTTCGTCAACTCGAAATCAAAAGCCGAGTTTCATTCTCGACTTCTCCGTTTTCTGTCTCGAAAATCTCGACGTCATAGATGAATCACGGCGTCTCTGAATCAAGCCTCATCGTCTCTCTGTCGAGCCTTGTCGTCTCTCTGTAAAGCCTTGTCGTCTCTCTCACGAAAATCTTGGCGTCTCTCGAATCTCGGCGTCTTCAATGAGTTTTTACTAATGGAAGATGAAAAGATTAAATAGATTAACAGGAGTACCAAAGCTTTCAAATCACAAAATTAACAGTAATTTAATCTTAAGTATCCATTGGGGGTCCTAATGGATGGAGGTGGTCTTAGTTACTATACTACTACTAGTTTACTAATATTATTTTACTTCTTGTGGGTGTTTGGAACAATTTAAATATCTAGCGACCATTCTTTGAACGTGTTCCAAGACTAAAGATAAGAAGAAATAGTGCATTATCATTACATTCTTTTTAAAAGCACTATTCAGAAATAGAAGAAAAGGCTGAGATTTGTTTCAATAATATTATCTGAAAAAACAAATTGATTGATTTTACTTTTCCAAGATAGTGTTTTCTCTACATAAAGTGAGACCAGAAATTAAAACACTATAATAGCATTACAAGAGAAATATAGCAAGTTATAGTTAAAACATCAATATTTATTTTTTGTTAAGAAAAATAAAATTAACATATGTATAAACTAGTTAAAAGTGTTAGTTTTTTAGGCTTTGCCACTTCAAGCCCAATTATTATATTTGCATGCATGAATTGAAGTAGGGCTGGGCGTTCGGGTACTCATTCGGGTTTCGGTTCAGTCCATTCGGGTTTCGGGTTTTCGGGGTCAAAGATTTCAGCCCCATTCGGATATTTTTAAATTTCGGTTCGGGTTCGGTTCGGATCTTTGCGGGTTCGGTTCGGGTTCGGATAACCCATTTAAAATGTTTTTAAATTTTCAAAATTCATTATATACTTTAAATTTTCAAAATCTATAAGAAAGATAATATATTACATATAAATTTTCATAACATATATGTCAAAATACCTTAATTTAACATATAAATTGGTTTTCTTTGAATATTTGAATAAAAAATCAATAGATATTTAACTATTTTGGTGTTTTCAGTATACTTTAGCTATTTTAAACGTTTACTTTTGACTATTTGCATATATTTTCCGAGTACTTTGGAAAATTTAAAGGTATCTTATATATTTTTAATATTTTTAATATACATTATATATAAAAGTAATGTATATATTTAAGTATCTAATTTATTTCGGATACATTCGGGTACCCAAAATATTTCGGTTCGGATCGGGTTCGGTTTCGGTTCTTTAAATACCGAAATTTTGAACCCGTTCGGATATTTAATCAATTTCGGTTCGGATTCGGTGCTACTTTTTCGGATCGGATTCGGTTCGGTTTTTCGGGTTCAGATTTTTTGCCCAGCCCTAAATTGAAGTATAGTTAGACTCAGGGTCAGAACCGCTTTGTAAAATGGTGTGGCAAGTGTACCCATATATAATTCATCAAATTTAGTTTGTAACACAAACTAAGATTAATCCAACTTCGATTATGTTTTTATTCATGTTTCTTTTTCCGTTTCAAAGCTTCATAATTAGTCGCATAGTCTCATTTCTTGACTTGCATGTCCGAATATTTCCTATATGATATAACATTGTACAGTATTGACATTTTTTTTTATAATCCAGGGTTCCCCGTTTCGCGGATCATTCTCTGAGTCCGGTCAGGCAGCGGTTCATTTCATCCGGGAGGATATTAATTTGGGCCGAGATCCAATACCGCTAATGATGATATAGAAAAGGTAGTTCGCCTCCGGCTGGCGTCGAATCCGGAAACATGACAATTGACTTCCAAAACTCTAACCAGTAGAGTTACCTCATCCCGTCAGTATTGACATTCTTTTAAGCCATATTCGTTCGTTTTTGACGTCGACTCATCCCCCTTATATTTTTGGACGCATATTACTGGAAATCTACACAAACAATTAATAAATATATATTACAATAAATAATCTTTTTGTCGACCAAAATCTAGTTGTAACGAGGTTTGCTTCCGCGAATGAACAATATAAATCTATTCATCAAGTTGTATTTTAAAATCACGTCCGCTACATAATCAACCGGGCCATATAATATTCTTTGTCTACTTTGATTCTCAACATACTCGATTTTAATTAGAAATCGTGAGCACAGATTGAATAATACCATATTTTCAGTTTTTGTGATTTGTTTCGTACTTCACGGATATTAAATTTTCTAATTTTCTTTGTTTTAGAAAATTACGAATATCCAGATATTTATGGATATTTGCGCATATTCAAAAATATTTGTAAATCTATAAAACATTGTATATACTTATTGTTTATTTTTAAAACTAGGTGTTTAGCCCGCATATGCAGGCATATACATTTTATAGTTATTTATTAATATATCAATTACTAATTAAAAAATTGTAATGGTAAATCCATATTTTTTTTCTTTTGAATATTCTTATGTATTATGATATTTTTTCTTGGAAATTCTTATATATTATATTCATTATTAATAAATAGATTTTAGAAATCACTCAATATTATTTTTCAATTATATAAAAGTAATAATTTTACTTTTTATTTCTAGAAAATTTTCATGTATACTATATTCATTATTTATAAAAAAAAGTTAGAAATCACTCAATATTATTTTTCAATTATATAAAAGTAATAATATTAATTGAGTATTATTTAGTTATGTATTTCTGTTTTTTTTTTAAGTTTTTATTAAAATATATCATTCGGATTATATATATATATATATATGATCATTATCTTTTTATTTTAAAATATATATATTTTTAGATTTTAGATAATTCTTATTATTATTAATTATTAATTATGATCATTTATCTAATAAAATCATTTAAATTCGTTTTTTATTTTTTAAGTAATTTATAGATTTTATTCATTAAGGGTATAAACGATATTAACCAGTCTAACTTTTAACGTGAGAGCTCCGTTGCGAAAAATTACTTCGCAAATAATAGTATAGATATTACATAATATAAAAGATTAACTAAAAATTAATGAAATTATTTGTGTTTATGAATTAAAATAATAAAATTTTCTTATACAACAAATATTTTTAGAAAATTGTAGTTTTCTATAAAGATTTTATATTTTTTCTTAATTTTATATCTTATAATAAAATTAATAAAAGTATATGTTAAAATAATAAGGGTTATTTCCAAAATTATTTCAAAATTCAAAGTAAAACACAAAATTAACCTATGATTTTTTTTTAGAAATTTCATTTATCCTATATACCTCACAAGATCAGATTATTCACGAAAATACCATTAATTTTTCTTTTCTTTCCGAAAATGGTAGTTTTACTCTCTTAGCTGCATCATCTTCAAATGTTTACAAGATTGCCATTGTCATCAATACACCAACCACCATGAACAACCAATTTGAAACTCTTAATGCACTTCAAATCAATTTACACTCTTTCTTTGTCAATTCTAATGAAATAAAACAACATCTCTTTCACTTTCTCTTCATATTCATCCAAAAAAACCCAAGATTTTGATTCTAAAATTTTTATGGTTAATAGAGCCATTGAAGCTTACGATTCTTGGTAGATCACTTTTGTTTGAGATTCTGGGTGCTTGGAGAAGACTTATGTGTGCTAAACAAGTTATCTCACTAGTTAAAACTATAAACTATGAAATCAATTTTTTTACCAGATATGTTCATCACACGACTTCCGTGTAAGTCTTCTACTGATGTATTCATGAAATCAATTTTCTCACCGAAATTTTTTTACCAGATATGTTCATTACACGGAAGTCTGCTCAATGCAAATATTAGTTTTGCAATTGACTTTTATATGTGTTTTAAGAGACTACTTATATGGAAGTCATCCACTTTCCTTTGTTAACAAAAACTCGAAAATATCAAAGAAGACTTCCAGGTAAGTCGTCTAGGATAAATATGTTAGTTTTGCATTTGACCGGATTGTGTCAAAATTTTGACTTTTCCTGGACGACTTACTTGTAAGTCGTCCGAAAGAATAATAAAACTTCAATATTTTATTATAATTAGACGACTTCCATGTAAATCGTTTCAGGTTACTTTTGCAATTGAAAAATAAAACATAAATATTTACTCTTATCTGGAAGATAAAAGTAAATATTTAAGTTTTATTTTTCAATTGCAAAAGTAACATATCGTCTAATTATAATAAAATATTGAAGTTTTATTTTTCTTCTGGACGGGAAAGTAAAATTTTTGACACAATCCGTTCAGATGCAAAACTAACATGTTTATCATAGATAACTTACCGGGAAGTCTTCTCTGGTATTTTCGAAATTGTTTTGTTAACAAAAGTAAACAAATATTTACAAAGGAAGACTTCCAAATGAGTCTGTTGTAGAGTAGACTTCTCTCGAAAACATCCTTCGTAAAATTTCAATTGCAAAAATGACACAAATGGACGATTTCCTAAAGTCTTATGCGTCAATGTTTAATAAACTTTTATTTTCTCTAAAACTATAAATATTTGTTTTACATTTAATTGATGTATATTATTCAATATTGGGACTACTGAATGAAATTTATAACTTAATTGGTGATATTTATGAGGTTACTAACATTCATGTTTATTAAAGTTTCTAACTGATCCGAGAAGACTTCCACATAAGTCTTTTATGTTAGTTTTTGTAAACTTGTTAATTAACTTTAAGATATGTTTTTTAACTTTCAAAAGTGTTAAGTAACTTCAAGAAATCAAGTCATATAGTTTAATGTGTAGTCTTAGATCATAGGATATACTTTTTAATTTTCATGAAATTTGAAATTTTAATTTTCACTTAAAATTTGAATTTCCCGCTTAAATTTTAGTTTCCTGCCTAAATTTCCCGCTTATATTTCAATTTCCCGTTTTAAGTTTAAGTCTTCCGAGAAGTCTTCTTAGAAGTCTTCTGAAAATAAGTCTTTCGAGAAGTCTTCTGAAAATAATTCTTCCGGAAGACTTCCCACAAGATTTCTTCCCCACAAGATTTCTAGTGAAACTGTTATATATTTGAAGACTTTCAGAGAAGTCTTCTAAACGAAAATACTAGTTGACAAACGACTTTCCTGTAAGTTGTCTGTACCCTAAACATAACCCATAAACTAATTAACTACATAAACACTTCATAAAATCAAATTAAACTTAAAAAAATGTTTACTATACACAGAAAATAAACATATATAGGTAAAAAATTTATTTTTCAAAAAAAAATTTATGCTTTCCAAATTCTAGCCCTAAGAATACATACAATACTAACACATATGTTGCCAAACCCTAAACTAAAGAATATCATGATTCACTACTTACATTTATCTATGTTGAAAATAATTTAATTTTATTATATCTTAATTTCTATCACTTAAAACTGTTTATAGTTACATGATTTTAATTTTTCACTAATCAAAATATTTTTTTAAAAAATTTATAAATTAGTTTTAAGATCAACTGTACCAGAAGACTTCCTTAAACGTTGTCTAAAAGACTTACAGTATCTCAGTAGACTCAAAAGATTTTTGGGGCTATATTCGTAAAAATGAGTTCTGTTTTTTTTGTTCGGTTACAAGGAGCTGGCTGTAGTTTCACAAGGCCTTTATGTTAGTTTTACATTTGATTCAAGTTTGAGTATAGTTTTGCATTTAAAATTAAGTTTTGAGTCATATTTAGCAAATCTCCTAATATAATTATATAAGATTATAAATTTAAACTATCCCCTAGACTATATTTGAGAAGTGATTTTGCCACATGTCCTCTATACAATCATTCTCACAAAAATAATATGACATGACTACTATAATTGATGACATGGCTTATAGTTTAATATGACATGGACATTTTCATTTAATGTTAATTCATATTTTTGGTAAGTTTTTTGAAATATGGTAATAACTCATATATTACTTTTAATGTCGATTTATATATTTCGGATTTTTTTTAAAAATATGGTAATAATTCATAAGTCATCATTAAAAATAAATGTATTCAAATATGGCATTACAAATTTCGAAATATTATTTAATTATATATCTTTAAATTATAAAATTTATTACTAAAATTTTCAAAAATGTATACAATTTTTTAGAAAATTATAAAAAATTAATCATAAAATCATTAGTTTCTTATATATCTACAAATTTTATAAATATTTTTAATTTTAATTTTTTATAATTGTGCAATTTTGTACAAATTTATTTAATATATTTAAATAAAATGAATAGATAGAAATAGCTATCTAAAATTATAATTTTAAATATATACATGCATATTTTTAAATATAATTTAAATAAACAAAATTATTTTTATCCTAATTTTTATTTTTAATTAAATCAAATTTATATTAAAATATTGATAAAAAAATAAATTTTACGACATTAATAAAATTTTATTTTAAATATAATTTATATTTATCTGTAAAAAATGTTTTAAATTTTTTTACTGCACATGGTGCAGGAAAACACCTAGTATTTAGTTACACATATATATCTATATGTATATAAGTCGGAGCATATCGGATATCCACGTCTAAATCTTTTAGTATTTATGATTTGCTTCGATTTTAACGGATATTAATTTTTAATATTTTCTTTGCTTCAGAAACTATCAGAAAAAATCGAAATGAATAACGAATTGAATTAAATTTATCGTATAAAATGTTTGCCCTACTCTTAGGATCTAACTGGTGACTAAGAAATGAAAAGGAACAATGTATTTCTTATTATTCCTATACTTTTTTACCATTTATAAAAAATAGTTTTTCCTTTTCATTCTTTATATTCTAGAAAAACATAGAAAAAAATTGTTTCTCACCAAAATTGATAATCTTCCTTTTAATTCCTATAATTCTATTTCTCTAGGCTTTTTCCTATTTATTTTTAGTGTTTCTATGATGGTCACCTGCTAGACCCTAAATAATGCAAGATACGTGGTGGATCGTCAAAAGTCATTGCCGGTCCTGGATTTTACCACATTCTTGCGTCTGACTGTTGACATTTCAAAGAACTCATATGGAACAGTAATAATGCCACCAAAAAAGTTATAAACAAATGTACTAGTGAACTAAAATTGCAAGTTATTTTATTTACCAAAACATAGAAACTTTCAAGCTTGGCTCCTTTCACTTGATATTAATTATTCCTTTGTTCAACTTCGAAGCATATGGATCAGGTACGAAACAATGATCAAATAAAGGAGGCTAGAGATATATACTGAAATATTCTTTATGTTTCATATCAAGTGTTGTTTTAGATTTTAATTTTTGTTTCATTATAAGTGCTGTTTTATATTTTCAAGGTGAATATAAAATATTTTTCCAACTTCTATCTTTATCTTAGCTCATTAATTACTAAAATCAAGTATAACAAAATAATCTCTCTATTCCAAAATATTTGATGTTTTAGGTCTATGCACAAGAATTAGAATATACATTATTTCCTAAAAAGTAATATTAAAAATATAAACTAAAAGTAGTTCAGCCAATTTTTTTACAATAAGTATAAAATATCATTTGTCACATAGTTTCAATAAAACTAAAATTAATATAAAATATCATCTATTTTGAAACATTAAAAACTTTCCAAAACATCATATATTTTGGAACAGAGAAACTATTAAATAATGGTAAATAGAAAATTTAATTATTTTTTAATTAGTACGCAGAAAACTTAAACGACATTTATTATAAAACATAGAGAATATGCTCCCAAGATATGCTGGTGATGTTTTCTTGTCAAACTCGGACTAGTGACCAAGTTGACATAGAATTGAAATATTTTTTTAATTTTGTTTAAATCTACATAACCTAAAATATAATCACAGTTCACAAGAGATAAATATATAGAAAGATATCGGTACGATGTATATATTATATATGTTGATTGAAGAGTAAACTGTCCGTCTTTAATGTTTTCTCCTCTTTGGTTTGGGAGTCGCTTGCAGTTTCTAGTTTTCTTTTGACTTTTTTTTGGATTCACCCCCTAGGGTGAACTTTTAGGTTCACCAACCAATAGAAATTAGTTATTTTATATTGAGTATCTTTTGAAAAAGAAAACAAAATAATTGTCAAGTTATATTATGTTTTAAAATAAAAAAAAAAGTAAAAAAAAATAAAAGTAATAGTTATGTTTTAGAATTTATCTAAATGTCTAAGATTTAGAATTAAAAAATTTAGTGTTTTTATGATTTAGAGTTTGATATTTATGAATTAGAATTTATGATTTATCTAAGGGTTTAGGGGTTAGGGTTTAGGGGTTAGGATTAGGGTTTAGGGTATAGTTTTTTTTGCTGGTGGATTTAAAATTATTTTTCAAAAATTCATTTTTTGTTAATTACTATTTTTATTTATTTTACATTTATTTTAAAAACATAATGCAATTTGATAATTATTTTGTTTCCTTTTTTTAAAAAATACTCAATCTAAGATAACAAGTTTCTATTGGTTGGTGAATCTAAAGGTTCACCCTAGGGGGTGAACCCAAGAATAACTCTTTTCTTTTTCTTCTGTTTTTCTTTGATTTCTGTCATTTTTCAAGAGGAGTTAGGGTAGAGGAGTTAGGGTTTGCTTGCCCTATTAAGATTAGGAATCATGAGCGGTATCATTTTATTGTATTACATATGTACATCAATATTCATTAGGAGGTAAGGTTTGTTTATCTCTTTTTATCAACATGATTTATAATTAAATATGAAAACATCTGGTTTAATAATCTATACTATTAAAAGGAAATCATTCCCAAAAAATCTACTTAAAAAGGTTGTTGGACTTTTTTACTAACTAATTATTTTTTGTCCAACCTAATATTTCTCGTAAGAATGAGATTAAAATTCAAAGGTTCGACAGTCTAAGGGTTAATTCTTACACATCTTGTTTACATTATACTGTTTTGGGCTTCCGATCCAAATTTATTTATGACCGGACCTGCTCTGACAATATAAGGTAACTTGAATCAAATGTCTTGGGGTGCACAGTTCTTGTGGAACTCGAACCTCCCCAAAAGAAGTATACATTGGGTAAAATGGGGAAATATCTGCAAATCAAGAGAAGATGGAGGGATTGGGTTCAGGATGATTCACAAATTCAACCTGGCCCTACTGGGCAAACAGTTATGGCGCTTAGTACAAAATCCATATTCTTTAGTAGTTAGAGTCCTCAGAGGAAAGTACTTCAGATGTAGCACGCCCTTGCGGCTATAAGGTAGATAGACCCTCTTACGGATGGATAAGTATAATGGCAGCGAAACCACTAATGCTATTAGGAATCAGGCAGAAGATACACTCAAGAAATGAGATTAGAATTTGGGAAGACAATTGGATACTGACAATACCAGGACGACCAGCTAGACCGATAGCACCAATGGTTCATCTAATGATGTCAGCTCGAGAACTTATGTCAGAGGAGCCAAAAACATGGGATTTGGAAATGCTTAGGATTTATATACACCATGATAATATCCCTCTGATTCAATCCTTGGCCATAAGCCAAAGTTATCAACGGGACAAATACTGCTGGAGCTACACGAAGAATGAAATGTATACTGTTAAATCAGGATATTGAGTAGCTAGAAATATTCTCAACACAGTGGAAGACCAAGGGAGACGAGAATTAAAAAGCTCCAAGCATTTGCTTGGAAGATACATGCTCCACCAAAGCTAAAACATTTCGTCTGGCAAGCGATATCTGGACAACTAGCTGTAAAAAGCAATTTAACACACCGCCATATGCGATGTGACAATCATTGTCCTAGATGTGGAACATACGATGAAACGATAAACCATACACTATTTGAGTGTCCTCCCGCTCTACAGACATGGGCACATGCAGCGACCCCAACTCCACCTTCGATGTTCCCTACCTCAAGTCATTATACAAACATAGATTATCTTTTCTGGGAAAAAAATATGTAAAGGATCCTGAGCTGGATAGAGACCCATATCCATGGATTATGTGGTATATTTGGAAAGCAAAGAATGACAAACTATTCCAAGGAATAGACAGAGACCCGGTAGAGACTGTCTGACATGCTGAATCAGAATGTTATGCATGGTTTGAGGCAAATAAGAAACACGAGGCCTCCAGCACAACAATCAAATTCTGAGAGATGCTTGATAGATGGTTCATGGACACATGACGCACTCTTTAGTGGTTATGGATAGACATGGAAAACTGCAGAAGGAACAACACAACTATTGGGAGTAAGGAACCAACGACGATGAATCTCACCACTTCACTCGGAGCTTGAGGCCCTAATATGGGCGATGTAATGCATGCTTCAACTATCCACGTGCCAGATTTTTGGCACTGATTGTCAGGATCTAGTCTCAATGATTTAAGATCCAAGAGCATGACCGAACTTCTCCACTGAACTGGATGAGCTGCAGAAGCTGAAGAGCAATTTCTCTGATTTCTCAATTGTTTTTATTCCTCGTTCGGAAAATGTATCATATGATTCTCTAGTTAAGATAGCACGTTCCTTCTATAGAGACCTGTATTACATTGATTGTTCTATTCCGGTCTGATTTCCCAGACCACCTCAAGTTTGAATAATAGATCAGCCGTTTGATGTCAAAAAAATAATATTCAAATGTCTTGGGGTTTAATGAATTTCCTTATTTATTATACAACACTATTCAGTAGATAAAAATACTACACCATATAATTCTCTAACAATACCTCCTTAGTCAACACTCTTATTTATTATACAAAATAATATGGTTTACCAAAACATTATACCAAAAGTATATCATTTGTTTGAGCCACCTTATTTTAAAAAGACAACTAAATTTAAAACATAAGAAAATTGAATATTCTTATATTTTCACATTATTTTTTAAAAAAACTAAGATATAGTATATATTGTTACAAAATGTTTTAAACAAAAAAAGAGTACAATATAGATATGCTATTTATGAACTATGTTATCTTACATTGTATAGTTCCATATTTAATACAAACACTTTAGCAAACCACATGTAAAAAAGACAACTAAATTTAAAAAGACAACTAAATTTAAAACATAAGAAAATTGAATATTCTTATATTTTCACATTATTTTTTTAAAAAACTAAGATATAGTATATATTGTTACAAAATGTTTTAAACAAAAAAAGAGTACAATGTAGATATGCTATTTATGAACTATGTTATCTTACATTGTATAGTTCCATATTTAATACAAACACTTTAGCAAACCACATGTAAAAAAGACAACTAAATTTAAAAAGACAACTAAATTTAAAACATAAGAAAATTGAATATTCTTATATTTTCACATTATTTTTTTAAAAAACTAAGATATAGTATATATTGTTACAAAATGTTTTAAACAAAAAAAGAGTACAATGTAGATATGCTATTTATGAACTATGTTATCTTACATTGTATAGTTCCATATTTAATACAAACACTTTAGCCAGGACCGGTCCGGATTAATATGGCACCTAAAGCAAATCCAAAAAATAATGCCCCATAAATATAACTACAATTTTATTGCTACTTTTAATATATAATCAAAATATATGTTACTAAAGCTTCATCTGTTTTAGACGAAAAAAATAATCAGGATTTAATTAGTTTTGATCAAAAAAGATTTAATTAGTTAAATAGTTTATTAATGATATATATCATTTAATATAGTGTGGTAATAAAAGAAACTAAGTTGTCAGAAAAGGTAACCAAATTGTTCATGTCAAATCGGTATCAATTACTATACTTATCCAAAAGAAAAAAAAGGAGGAAAAATATGAAGGGAGGAGGAATTGAACTCGCCACCAACATCTCAGTGGTGCTGAACACAAACCGCTAGGTTACAGTGACTTAACAGGATGTTGGCGCCCCGTAAATTATATAAAGCTATTGCGCCTAAAGCCACTGCTTTGCATGCTTTACCCCAGGGCCGGCTCTGACTTTAGCAAACCACATGTAAAAAAGAAAACTTATATATTTGACATTAAATTATTTTCACAAAAGTGTTTAAAATAAAATTTGTAATTTAATATAGTCTTATAAACTATTAAAATACCTTAGGAATCTATACTATTAAATTAGTCAAAATCTACTTAGAGTCTTACTGGTTTCCCGCTACCAAACATAAATGCAGCTTTTGTGGTTGAAAGCGGTTGACATTGTTTCAAAACAATCATACAAACCGCTAGAAATCGTTCAAATTATTCCGAACCTCTTAAAATCAAAAGTTGGTTCCAGCTAGCGTTTGCGGTTATGGACGGTTGCATATGGATAAAAAATATAAAACTATTTTTTAAAAATATTTTAAATTTTAAAATTTTATATGGAAATATAAAAAATAAAAATATATACACGTTTTATACATTAGTTTAAATTCACAAATAATATTATAACTTGTTTTATAAAAAATTTAAACTAGCTATTCATTAGAACTTTTAAAAAATTAATACACATACATATATAAATATATACACATATATAAAACAAAACAAAATATTATTTTAAAAGTTTTAATAGAAATCTTCAAAAAATATTAAAATTATAACTATGATTAATTAAAAAATTCATTAAATAAACATAATATTATTATTAATCATATTATTTGAATAATTATTATATTTTATCACAATAGTATGTTTTTATATTTTTATAATATTATAATATATTTATATTGATAATTTATTATCAAACCGCTGCAATATCTCATAATCAACCAGTCACAAATATCTCGCAAATGAAACAATTTTCAAATGTTATGTGAGTCATATAAAACACTAGATAACGTTTGAAACCGCAATCACATGCATCCGCAAAAGCCTGCACCCGCAACAGCAACCGCTGCGTTTGAACCAGTCAGGGAGGCCCTCAGTAAATATTATGTCTCACGAGCGCAACAATTGTAACGCTTATAAAATGCACATTAATATAATATGAGAAAATATGTATGGGCATCAGGTCTTCTGGTTGGATACAGATCGATTCTTTTTGGATCTAGGTTTTTCGAATTCTAAACATTTGATTAGGTATTTAAAAATTTCTGGTATGGATTCGGATTAATTCTTTTCAGATCCGGATCCATAATCAAATACCTCTAAAATACCTAATTTTTGGTTACGTAACCGTCCAAATTGGTTTGGGTATTTTAGGACTCGAAGTACATGAAAACCTAAAATATTGAAACACAAAAATACACAAAACACACAAACTGTACTTGAAAAACATTCAAATACTCAAAATAACCCAAATGTTTACCATAAATCTGACTTGAGGAACTGAAAATACCAAAACCAAATTCCTAATACCCAAGTTTTTATTAATTCTTTAAAAAAAGTTTACCTGAAACTCAAAACTATAATCAGAAACCTGAATTTGAAACTGTAAGAAATATTCATAATACCAAAAACACATTTCAAATACCAAAACATATCTGAAATACAAAATATACACATATTTAGGATACTGATAGAGTCTCGGATAGGACCTCAAATCAAACAGAAACCATGGGTCGATAAAAGAAATCAATATGTGCTTTTCCCTTGACCTGGAACCAAACTACACCTACATTTCTGGGTTGATTTTGGTTAGGTTTTTCGGGTCCGATCAAATGTATAGACTTAAAAAAAGAATTATATAGAGTGTACATACAAAATGTTATATAAACTAATTCATAAATTATATAATTTAAAACAAATGTCTTTCGATGTAATGACTTTATAACATAATAATGTATAACAATTCTAAATATTAATTCACAAACTTTGTTTATAATCTAAAGAAGAATCCGCGTTTTTGAAGCGCAGATCAAAATCTAGTTGCTATTTTAAAATTGCTGCTTTTTATGACGTTACACCACAAATTTGAAAGAGTTGAATGCCTCTAATTTTTATGTCTAAGAAATACTATTTGTAATGAATTAAAATATATGTCAAAATGATTAAAAATCTCGCCATGCATTTGCTATCTTATAAATTGAAGTACCAAATTTTAAATTTATCTTCTAAACAAAATATTTTCTTTGTGGTATTTTCATGTTTACACTTTTTAAAAGTTAATAAAGTTGTTAATATGTAACAAAAAAAATTATTGGAAGTTATCAAAAAAAAAAAATTATTGGATGGGTTAACTTTCGTGCAGACTGTTTAGTATGCACACACTGATAAAGAGTGACTTCACACCTTTAATATGATTCATCTTCAGCATGCGGTTAAAAATAGCATCATAAGACAATCCACGTATGTAAGAAACATTATTAAAAAGGTAGCAAATGTTAATAGGATATTCAGGTAGTATTTTTTTTTTTTTGTAAAACATATTCAGGTAGTTGCAGCAGGGTGTCAGGACATCTGACGTCCAGTGGTGGAGGCAATGTATTGACATAGTGGTCAAATGATCCATATGGAATTTGGAAAAATAATGTTATTATTGTTAAATATTTTGGATTGACCCTAATCCATTATTTTGATTGACCCCATTAATCTAATCAAACTTGTTTAACCCAATAGAAAATTATACAAATTAATTACTAACCCAATAAAGTTTATAAGCCATTATAAAATTAAAATAAACTAAACCCACTAAAATAAATAAACCCAATTATCATTGTTATAATAAGAAATCTAATTATTTAGTTTCTTCTTCCGCTTTTATTTTTCTATATCGTAAATCATGAACCTTTGTTGAAAGTATGAAATAGTGGCGGAGGCAATGCATTGTATGGTGGTCAAATGATCCATGTAAAATTTAGAAAAATAATGTTATCTTTGTTAAATATTTTAGATTGACCCTAGTCCATTATTTTGATTGACCCCCATTAATCTAATCGAACTTGTTTAACCTAATAGCAAACTATACAAATTAACTACTAGTCCAATAAAGTTTATAAATCATTACAAAATTAAAATAAACTAAGCTCATTAAAATAAATAAACCCAATTATCATTATACTAATACAAAAAAAACTAATTATTTAGTTTCTTCTTCTGCTTTTATTTTTCCATGTCCTAAATCACGAACATTTGTTTAAAGTCTGAAACAGTGGCGGAGGCAATCCATTGGCATGGGGTCAAATGACCCATGTGAAATTTGGAAAAATAATGTTATCTTTGTTAAATATTTTAGATTGACCCTAGTCCATTATTTTGATTGACCCACATTAATCTAATCAAACTTGTTTAACCTAATAGCAAACTATACAAATTAATTAAAAACCCAATAAAGTTTATAAACCATTACAAAATTAAAATAAACTAAGCTCATTCAAATAAATAAACCCAATTATCATTGTTATTCTATGAGATCTCGTTATACTAATACTAAAAACCTAATTATTTAGTTTCTTCTTCTGCTTTTATTTTTCCATGTCATAAATCATGAACCTTTCTTGAAACTCAGAAACCTGATCAAATTTGGTTTTAAATTCAATGTAATTATTTTATGTCTTTTAACTTTATGAGAAGTTTTTCTTCTCTAAATTCTAAATTCACTGTTTCATTGAGATGTTCTAGATTTTTGATTTAATTTAGAAAGTAAAATCTAGAGAGAAATAGAGAATTAAACCCTTCTTTGCTTCAGTGGGATGCAGACGAATATAAGATTACGCTAAGATTGTTTCAAAGCTTGTGAATGAGACGGTTTGATGTAGAGGAGGGTTAGATTAGGCTAGGATTAATTTAAAGTTTGATTTAGTTATCATATCATTAGTATACATTTTGTTATTCTGATAAAAATGTATTTCATTTTATTTTATTTAGGTATTATCAAAAATAATGGATCGATTTGTGATAAAAATAAAAATTCCACCACCAAGGTTCAGTATGTATAATTTGCCATTTGATCCAGCTACGCGAAGAAGAATTCAAGAGTATGATCATAATCAATAGACGAGGTACGACGCATATATTTGAACTTTTCAAGGTCCCTATCAAATGCAGTAGTATATGAGATGTCGAACCAATCCTAGGTGATTTCAATGCACTGAGAATACAAATCCATGCTTAATCTAAGTGCAAACCAAAAGTGAAATGAGTTTTAAACTAGAGCAATACTGAAATGCAATAAAACAATAACCTTTCTTTGATTATGAGATGGGAGAACTCATGGGATAAGGGATTAGACTTTGGGTGATCAAGTTTTGAACTAAAGGTGACAGCTTTCAATCAATCTATTAACCTTAGGCCTAGACACAACCCTAAACAAACTCTATCTCTAGATGGATGCTCATTTGCTAAGATGACTCAAGCATCAAATCTCTTTGGTTGAATGTCATAAAAGCAATCATTAATATCAAGTCTACTAGCCATCTTAACACCTTTAACAACAAATCTCTTTGGCAAAGTGTGTTAAAAGCTTAGGAGAGTTGGCTCAGACATTTCATCAAACACCTTGTGGGTGGGAAATGTCTAAAGCTCAACTTTTGAGAGGCCAACTCAAAAGATGCATTAAGAACACTCTACAAGCAAGGAAATAGAAAGATCTATACCTAAACACCTTAGATCTAGCTTAATCACCCTTAGTCTCCCTAACCCATGAATCCAAAAGTGGACTACTCACTAATCACCATGATTCCTCTTAAACCCATGAGAGATTTAAGCTTAATCATGTAAAGAAAGGAAGAAAGGAACTTGAAATCACTCAAAAACACAAGAACAAGATGATGAATTGATTAAAGGAAAGAACTTTCACCAAAAGGGTTTGTGTTTCTTAAGAGAAATTAAGATGATCCCAAAGATTAGGTCTACAAAGTATTTATAGTAGCTAGAAACATAAGGATAAAAGAGTAAAAACAAGTCTGGTCAACTCTCAAATGCTGACTATGAAAATGGTCGCAACTGCCTTTTGGCGCTGACAAAAAGCCGTTGAGGGGTGCAAAAACCCGCTGGGATATGCACACCGGCTTCTCGTCACGTTCACCAAGCCACTGCAAGAAGTCGAAGTTGGGCAGGGAGGTGTGTTTTTCCTCCAGCGGTTTGGTGAAACCGCTGTACCAAAGGCCGCTCCAACGCTTAGAATTTTCAGCAGAACTTCTGCACCGGCTTCTCGTCATGACGCCAGGCCGCTGGGTGACGCTAGGCCGCTGGGTGATGTGCATCGGCTTCCTGCGAGGTCAAAATGCCGCTGCCTGTCACATGAAGCCGCTGGGACACTTGGTCATCACACCATGAACTCAAAAAACACCAATCTTGCCTCTAATCCACCTCCAATTGCTCCAAAGTCACCATTTGGCATCTCCATCACCTGATAAGAACAAATGCAATGCAATGCAATGCAAACTAAACAAGTCTAAATGCTATCCTAGATGATCAAAATGCATGATAAATGAATGATAAAATCTATTAAAAACACAAGATATCAACTCCCCCAAACTTGTCATTTACTTGTCCACAAGTAAACTTTCAAGAACTTATTTGGAGAAGAGGTTTGAAGATGGGAGCTCATAGCCAAAAGACACCAAAAACACTCAACTTGACATCCTAAAGAAATATAGCAAATAGCATGAACAACTCTCTTACTACACTCTAGCTTCTCTAGGCCTATCAAGATACTCTTATGCCTTTACACAAGATGCAATACTCATCAACCACCAAGTCTTTCTACCAGCTCTCACATTGATTCACACACACATACACAAGGTGGATTCTCACAAATGGGCACATGATCTCAATCATTTGGCTAGGTAAACAAATGGTCTAAAGTGAATGACGAGAAGGGTTCAAATGCATCATTTTAAAGTGGTTATCACTCAAGAACAAGGAACTTGATCATTATGCAAAATTTATCTAAGATTAGAAGCAACTCATGCATACATGGATCCATTCTCATCATTCTACCCTTTTCCTAAGTGATAACAAGTTCTACCCCCATTCACCTCATTCCATAACCCAAATAGCAACTCATTTTCATGTCTAACCCAATGAACAAATTTCTCTTTTTCTTTTTTTTTTTACTTAGCCAACTAGGGACAATCTTTGCTCAATGCTTAGCTCTTACTTCTCTTTTCCCTTCCCCACTATCTTATTGATTCTTCTTATCTTTCTTTTTTTTTTCTTTTTTTTTTTTTTTTTTTCTAATTTAGGGGGAAGGAGACAAAGACCACAATCTAGAGCTTTCTTTTCTTTTTATTCTAAGGTCCCTAAGGCTTATCTTTCCAATCTACACTCCTTTGCTCATCATTCTCACTACCCAAACCCAAGATACAAACTCAATAAGGACATAACCCAACCATCATCCTAGAAGCTAGCTCAAATCATGATCCTATGCTAGCAAGAGATGAGAACAAATCCATGTCGCCTCCAATACTCTCAAGATTTTGCACATGACAAGCTATCAGAAAAGGCCTCACTCATGCAAATCAATGTTGGCTTCAAAGAAAGGTAAGGGTTCAAGGGTGAGGGAGTACCATTTGGGTTAACAAAGAGTGGTACAATGGAAAAAGATAACCAAATGTGTATGAGAACCATGATCAAGTATGCAAATGCCCATAAGTGAGAGAAATTAAGTTCATTCAAGCCTAAGTTCAGTTCGGAGCTGGTTTTCAGAACAATGTCAATGGCAAGCAAGCATACAAGTTTCAAGAAGAGTTTTCAAGGCTCGAAACGTGCAAGGTTTTAAAGAGATGCTTAAGCTACTTGATATGCTTAACTAGGGTGTCACTTTGAGTGCTAGACAAGTGTTCTTTACAAGGCCTTTTAAATCATTGCTCCCTATGCAAATGAATGCAACCTACATGCATGTTTTAGACTCCTATTGCATTTTTTTTTTGCAGATAAGCATGTTCTAGACTCAATCTTAAAGATGCAAGCAGCTACATGCTTGTTTTTGTGTTTTTCAAATTTTTCAAAAATTTTTTTTTTTTTGGTTTTTTCTATGCAAATAAGTATGAACAATGCAAGACTCAATGCAAAATCAACAAAGCAAACAAGATCAGATACTTGGTACCTCCCCCAAACTTAGTTCACACAGTCTCTGTGTTAGTAAGTTGAAAGAGATACCCAAAAGAGAATTAAATGCAAAAGAAAAACTGGTATGTACAATGGTGAGGTGAGAAGATACCTGACTAAGGATAGAATGAGGTGTCCTCAGTGTCCTAGTCATCAGCAGTGGCAACATAAGGAGACTCGTTGGAGGAGACACGAGCTGGTGGAGATGGGTTTCTGCGCCTTCTACGAAGCTCATGGTCTGGAGAGCGTGCTGGTGCAGGGGTTGCTGACCTAGAATCATAGAAGGAGGGTCTAGGGAGGGTTGTAGGGCCAGCTTCTGTCATAATATCATCCCTTCGGCAGCCTGAGCCGATTGCTGTCTGAGCTAGCATTGAAGTGACCTTCTTCATCTGTCTTTTAAGCACTTTGACTGACTCCTTGAGCTTGTAAATGGTCCTATCCTGCATCTTGCTCCATCTTTGTAGCTTAGCATTCTGAGAGAGAGAATGGCGCAATGCAACACTCGTTGTGAGACCGCGATAAGGCGCAAAGTAGTACCGCTCTGTCCCATACTTAGGTCCTGGTGTGATCGGCCCTTCATCATCAGCATCACTAGGACGAGTAGACTGAGAAGCACTAGCCCTGGCTCTCTTTTTGCGAGGTCTGGTGATTTTCTCAAATTCACCTAAATCAGAGGGAACAAGCTCATGCTCTGGTGGAGTGAATTCTACATGCTGAGGATCAGCTAGAGTTGTATCCCTCTCACATGGAAGGAAGATGTGTAACGGCACAGGGTCGAAATCTCGTGACCAGAAGGGAAAAGCAAACCGGTTGCCGTCTTTTCCTGTGAGAAATTGAGTTCTCTGCAAGTAGGGAATGTCCATTGAGGCTGGAGCTTGATCCGGAGTTCCCAAGCGAATACCCACTGCTTCCAAGATAGGGGTAATGAAGCTCCCGATGAACAGCTTCGGTTTTGCAATCTTAGTAGTCCAAACCCAGTCTTTGTAATAAGTGAATCTCTTCATCAACAATCCCACTATTCCCATATCCTCAAAATCTTCAGGAGTGGTGTCTATCAGTTTATCTTCAAGTATGGGAAGGAGTCCTAGAGCAAGAAGCTTAAGCTCTTCGTCATTTGCCCCGCCAGGTTCACTACGCGAGTAGAAGGTGTGAGTAAGGACCTTATGGGTAAATCTCACTGCAGGGTTTGAGATATCTGTGCTCTTATCCTCCCCAGCCACACGATCTTTCCCGGAGATCTCATTCCATATCTCTTTAACAATCGCTGATCTATTAGGTGTGAAGGGTGAAGGTCTGTCCGGAAATCCGAAAATAGAGCTCAGCTTCTTGAACCCGACCTTGTAGGTCTTCCTATGTATCGTGAAGGAAATGCGCCCAAATCCGTCAGTCTTATGCTCCGGGCGATGGCAGGTAGCAACGAATGAAGACAAGAACTGACAAGAAAGCTCCTCATGAACCCCGTAGCTCATACTAAGCACTGATTCCATGCCCATGTTTTGAAGAATCTGTCTCACATCCTGATACAATCCAAGCGTCTCAAGAGTCTCCCGATCTGGGAATTTCATAGCGCGCCATTCAACATCATCAGAAAGGCGCTCGTAGAGCTGTGCTGGAGAATGGTTTCTGGTGGCTGGTGGTACTCTCTGTCCCTTCTTGACTGTTGCAGGAGCTGGAGCTGGTGCTTCTTCCTCATCTTCAGTTTCAGCTCTAAGACCTTCTTCTATCATTTCCTCGATCTCAGCTTCAACTGCTGCCTGTTCAGTGGATGTCCTTTCCTTCTTCTGTGGAACAGGTTTTCGTCAGTAGACTTGAGTTGGAGGCTTGGGCCTGCCTGCTCTTGGTGGGTTTGCTCTTGTTCCAGCTTGAGAAGAAGTTCCCACAGCTTGAGATGAAGCATCCATAGCTTGAGAAGAAGTTCCCACAGCTTGAGATGAAGTTCCCACAGCTTGGAAGAAATCAGACTCTGCTCTATTTGGGTTTGTTTTCCGCGCTGCTGCTTTAGTTCTCGCCATTACTACCTGAAATCAAACACTTGAGATCATATAAGAACAATGCAAAAAGAAACTTGCAAGAGCAAAGATAGCCTCTAAAAAGGATTGATCAATCAAAGTAATAACAACCAAAATCCCCAAAATTTTCGAAACCTCAAGAACACCAAGAACCCTAATTCTCAAATTAAGCAAATTTATCATTAAATTCATCAACCCACTTCTCAAACAAGCTAATAGAGGTATAATCAACAAGCTTTAAGCACGGATTCAACAATGCATCAACTTTGAAAAAGTTGGAAACTTTCACCAACGAATTTCAAGTGTTGAAATCGCAATACCTTAGCTTGTTTCTGAGAAACAAGAGTGGAGAAATGGAAAGATGAAGCAAAATCACGGATTTAGCAACCGGAATCAGCAAAAACGAATGAGAATTGAGAGAGTTATGAGTGTTAATACTTGAGAGAGAATGGTTTCTCTTGTTCACGTGAGAATAGGGCATAGGAGAGAGAGAGAGAGTCACGACTTAGGGAAGAAGAAGGTGTGGTTCGCGTCCGGTTTTAGTCGATTGAGCCCGGTTCACTTGAATTGAACCGGGAATCAGAGTCGGTACGCGTCAGTTCAATCCGCAGCGGCATAAGGAACCAGCTGCATGAAACCGATGCGACTCCAGCGGTCTTGCTCGACACGAAGCCGCTGCAACATCCCGAAGTCGAACAGGGACCACTGATTTTTTCCCAGCGGCATGGTTAACTCGCTCCACGAAACCGTTGCGACACTTGAAAGAATTTTGTTCCCATCGAATCTTGTCGCAGCGGCTTAATGAAACTGTTCCTCGTGGCCGCTGTGAACTCTTGTAAACCTCCAAACATCTCGTTTGTTGACTCAGTTTCTCATCTGGGACCTGATGACCTGAAAACACACAGAAAAATACCCAAAAGCAATACTAGATACTAAAAATAAATTTTTTTAAAATATGTACAAGGATAAACATGGGACTTCCTCCCAAATGAGCTTGTTTTAAGTCTCTAGCTTCACTTTGCTTCCCTTGGGACTAAGCTGGGGTAGGATCAGAAAGTGGAACTGACATTCCATCTTCCTCTGGTGTAGTAGCCATGTATAGCTTCACTCTTTGTCCATTGACTGTGAAATCTCCTCCATTCTTATCCCATAGCACAATTGCTCCATATGGCTTTACTTCCTTGATCTTGAAAGGTCCGGACCATTTTGATCTTAGCTTTCCGGGAAACAATTTCAGCCTAGAATTGTAGAGAAGAACTTGATCTCCAGCCTTGAACTCTCTCTTCAAGATGCTCTTATCATGAAAGGCTTTGGTCTTTTCTTTGTAGATCCTTGAGCTTTCAAAAGCATCCATCCTTATCTCATCAAGCTCATGTAGCTGAAACAGTCTCTTCTCCTTGGCACTCTTGATTTCAAAGTTCAACAGCTTCACAGCCCACATTGCCTTATACTCAAGCTCAACTGGTAGATGACAAGCTTTCCCATAGACAAGGTTGAAGGGTGTAGTGCCTAAGGGAGTCTTGTATGCTGTCCTATAAGCCCAAAGTGCATCATCAAGCTTGTCTGACCAGTCTTTCCTCTTAGTACCCACAACCTTCTCCAATATGCTTTTGATTTCCCTGTTTGAAAGCTCCACTTGCCCACTAGTCTGAGGATGATATGGTGTGGCAACCTTGTGCTTAACACCCTTCTTTCTTAGGAGACCTTCAAACAACTTATTGATGAAATGTGATCCTCCATCACTTATAACCACTCTAGGGACTCCAAACCTTGGGAAGATTATGCTTTTGAACATCTTGACTACTACTCTTGAGTCATTTGTAGGGCTTGCCACTGCTTCAACCCATTTAGAGACATAGTCAACAGCTACAAGGATGTACTTGTTACCATAAGAAGAAGGGAAAGGGCCCATGAAGTCTATTCCCCATACATCAAACACTTCCACCTCAAGTATTGGGTTTTGAGGCATCTCATTTCTCCTAGAGATGTTTCCTCTCCTTTGGCAAGAATCACACTTGGAAACAAAGTCTTGTGTGTCTTTGAACATGTGTGGCCACCAAAATCCAGCTTGTAGCACCTTAGCAACTGTCTTGAATGTAGCAAAGTGGCCTCCATATGATGATCCATGACAGTGTGTGAGGATTCCATCTACTTCTTCTTCAGCCACTACCCTTCTATAGAGTTGATCCTTGCAAAGTATGTAGAGAAAGGGCTCATCCCAATAGTACCTCTTCAACTCCTTGTAAAACTTCTTCTTGGCATAGCCTTCAAGATCCAGTGGCTCCTTCCCAGTAACAAGATAGTTCACAAAATCAGCATACCAAGGTTCCTTCTCATTTGTTGCCTTGACTTTTTCAATCTTTTTACTAGTCTCACAAACTGCAACCACTGCTCTAATAGCCATAAGCTGTTCCTCCGGAAGTCCTTCATCAATGGGGATACCACACTCCACTCTCATTCTAGACAAGTGATCAGCTACACCATTCTCAACTCCAGGTCTGTCTTTAATCTCGAGATCAAACTCTTGAAGCAGCAGAATCCACCTCAACAGTCTTGGCTTGGCATCTTTCTTGGCTAGGAGGTGCCTCAAAGCTGCATGATCTGTGTAGACAATCACCTTAGATCCCACAAGGTAACTCCTGAACTTCTCAAAGGCAAAAACGATGGCTAACAGCTCCTTCTCTGTTGTAGAGTACTTCACTTGGGCATCATTAAGAGTTCTACTAGCATAGTAGATCACATGTGTCTTCTTGTCTTTCTTTTGCCCCAAGACTGCTCCAACAGCGTAGTCACTAGCATCACACATGATCTCAAAGGGGAGGTTCCAATCTGGTGGCTGGACAATAGGTGCACTCACTAGCTCGCCTTTCAGCTTCTTGAAGGCTTCAAGACACTCTACATCAAAGCTAAAGGAAGCTTCTTTGCACAGCAGCTTGGTCATTGGTCTAGAGATCATGGAAAAGTCTTTGATGAACCTTCTGTAGAACCCCGCATGACCAAGAAAGCTTTTAATGTCTTTTATTGTCTTTGGTGGAGGCAGCTTAACCATCACTTCAATCTTGGCTTTGTCCACCTCAATGCCTTTCTCTGAAATCTTGTGCCCAAGCACAATCCCTTCCTTAACCATGAAGTGGCACTTCTCCCAGTTCAGCACAAAGTTGGTGTCTTCACATCTCTGTAGGACCCTGCACAAATTTGACAAACAAGCAGAAAACGAGGATCCGTAGACAGAGAAGTCGTCCATAAACACCTCCACAACATCCTCAATGAGGTCAGAGAAGATAGACATTATGCACCTTTGAAAGGTAGCTGGAGCATTACATAACCCAAATGGCATCCTTCGATAAGCGAAGGTGCCATAGGGGCATGTGAATGTTGTCTTCTCTTGATCATTGGGATGTATGGGGATTTGGAAGAACCCTGAATACCCATCAAGAAAGCAATAAAAAGGATGATTTGCAAGCCTCTCAAGCATTTGATCAATGAATGGCAATGGAAAATGATCTTTTCTAGAGGCTGAATTAAGTTTTCGGTAATCAATACACATCCTATGACCAGTTATGGTCCTAGTTGGTATTAATTCATCCTTCTCATTCTTAACCACAGTGATACCACCTTTTTTGGGACTACATGCACAGGAGATACCCACTTACTATCTGAGATAGGGTAGATCACACCAGCATCTAAGAGTTTAAGAATCTCTTTCTTTACAACATCTTTCAAGTTAGGATTCAACCTTCTTTGATGTTCTATAGAAGTCATAGATTCATCCTCAAGATGTATCCTATGCATGCACAAAGTAGGTGATATCCCTTTGATGTCATCAAGAGAGTACCCTATTGCTTTTCTAAATCTTTTAAGTGCATTTAAAAGTTCAGATAGCTCAAGTTCAGTAAGTTCACTACTCACAATGATAGGGTAAGTTTCATTAGGGCCAAGAAAAGCGTACCTTACACCATGGGGAAGGGGTTTAAGCTCCACCTTAGGGGCTTTGAGCTCGCTCCAGTCATCTTGATGACTGTCCTCTTGTTGAGTAGCTGAAGATGCTTGTGGTAGCTCCTCATACTGCTCCTTATCCACAAACCCCTTGCGCGAATCCAACATTCTCCCATAGGCTGCACTCTCCTTGTTCTCTACTACTTGGACCTCTTTGTCTATGGTCAAAGCATGTTGTAGAGAATCTTCTAGTCCCAACTCCTCAAAAAGCTCATCAGCTAGAGCTTCCATTTCCTCTATGTAGAAGGCTTGGTTTTGCACAGCTGGCTTCTTCATCATCTCTTTGATGTCAAAGTGGAGAACATGCCCTTTACCCAGATGGAGATCAATCTTTCCTTCTTTCACATTCACTATAGCTCCTGCTGTAGCTAAGAATGGTCTACCAAGGATCAAAGGGTCTCTAGCCTCCTCATCCATCTCAAGCACCACAAAGTCTGTAGGAATCTCACAATTTCCAACCATCACTGGGAGATCTTCTAAGATACCAACAGGGAACTTCACCGATCGATCAGCCAATACCAATGAAAGCCTGCACTTCTTGTACTGAGTGAATCCAAGTCTTTTCGCAACTGACAAAGGCATGAGACTGACACTAGCCCAAAGATCACAAAGACACTTCTCAAACTCTATAGGACCAATGGCACAAGGGAGTGTGAAGCATCCTGGATCTTCTAGCTTCTTAGGAATGTTCAATCTCTGGATGATTACACTCATGAGTAAGGATCATCATGCCTTCCATTTCTTTCTTCTTTGCAGCTACAACATCTTTCAAGAACTTGCTGTATTGAGAAACCAGCATGAAAGCATCAATGATAGGCATTGTGACCTGAACTTCACTCATTTGTTTCTCAAAGAGTGCCTTGTACTTCTCCAACAGTTGCCTCTTGAATCTTCCAGGAAATGGGAGCTTGGGTTCATAAGGAGGAGGGATAAAAGAAGATTCTTTTGATGGAGTAGCAACTTCACCATGTTTCACTGTTTTCTTCTCTTCTCCAATCTTCCCTTTACCCTTAGCTTCTACTATCTTCTCCAAGATCTCATCATTGGTCTTCTCATCTACAATCACCACATCATCATCTATGTTGATGGCCACATCCCCACCTTGTTTCTCATCATCCTTGGTGAGAACTCTTGAAGACAACTCTTTGCCACTCCTTAGAGTGATTGCTTTCATTGTCTCCTTTGGGTTTTGCTCAGGCTTTCCGGGAAGAGTTCCTTGTTGGAGTTAGAACTCATAGAGGCAAACTGATTCTCCAAAGCTCTGAACTTGTTGTTGAGCTCATTGTAGCTCCGATCAATCTTTGAGTGGATGTTCTTCAACTCATAACCAATTTGCTTCTCATTTCTTGATTGAGCTTCAAGTAGTTGCTTGAACATTGATTCCACACTTGTGTCTTGAGCCTTAGGTTGAGAAGAACTTCCTTGGGCTTGAGTAGACTGGTTTCCTTTGTTGGAGAAACCAGGAGGGTTTTGCTGAGGTTGATGGCTTCCTTGTTGGTCGTTCCTAGGCTGGTAACCACCTTGTTGGTTGTTGGAATAAGGTCTTTGCTGGTAGTTGTTGTACTGAAAGTTGGGCTCCTTTCTGTACCATGTACCATTGTTGTTGATGAAGCAAAGCTCTTCTTGCCCTTCCAAACCATCAACTTCATTCACCTTAGGAGGAACCTCTTGACTAGGATCACCAACAAAGCTAACCTGCTCCTTCTTGGATTGGTTTGAAAGAACCAAGTCCAACTTGTCTTGCAAAGACTTGATATCTCTCCTTGTCTGCTGGTCATCCCCTCTGTTGGCTCTATCATTCTCCTCATTGTAGATTGAGTCACTCTTTGCCATGTTCTCCACCAGCTCCTCTGCATCCTGCACAGTTCTGCCCAAGAAGAAACCATTACTAGCAGTGTCAAGCCTGTTTCTGCAAGATGGGAGAACTCCTCTGTAGAAAGTGCTAAGCAAGCTCTCCTTGCTGAAACCATGATGAGGACATTGAGCTTGGTAGTCCTTGAATCTCTCCCATGCCTCATTGAAGCTCTCTAGATTCTTCTGCTGGAAACCAGAGATCTCATTCCTTATCTTAGCTGTCCTTGAGGTAGAGAAGAATTTCTCCAAGAAGGCTTCCTTACATCCCTCCCAAGTGGTGATAGTGTCACTTGGGACAGACCGCTCCCACTGATGTGCCTTGTCTCCCAAAGAGAAGGGAAACAACTTCAGCTTGAATGCATCTTCAGAGACACCATTTGTCTTGGACAAACTACAATACTGATCAAACTTGTACAAATGATCAATAGGATCTTCAGCTGCCAGGCCATGAAACTTGTTGTGCTCAATGGTGTTGAGTAGTCCTGACTTGATCTCGAAGTTGTTGTTCTCCACCGGTGGTGCTCTGATTCCCAACCGATGACCATGAATGTGAGGGCGATCATAGGTTCCAATGGCGCGAGCTTGGCGCTGTGGGTGTTGTGGTCGAAGGTTGGCAGCTCCTTGACCATTTCCCTCTTGGGCAGCTCCCAAAGGGATCTCTCCATCTTGATTCTGGTTCTGATGGTGAGCCATATCAAAACCCAATCTGTTGAAATGAGCCTGTTGCTCCTCTTCTCTCCTTCTTCTTGTATTCTCTCTTTCCAAAGTCCGGATGTCTGGTACTAGAGGAGTGAGGTTTGTAGTCCCTCTACTTCTCAAGTTCATACACCTGAAATGAAAAAGAAAGAGGAAAAAGCAGAGCCAATATCACAATAATAAGAAAAATGACTTAGTCTCAAGCAAATGACTAAATCCCAATGTCAAAATCACAATAGAACTTGGCAACGGCGCCAATTTGATAACAGAACTTTTCAAGGTCCCTATCAAATGCAGTAGTATATGAGATGTCGAACCAATCCTAGGTGATTTCAATGCACTGAGAATACAAATCCATGCTTAATCTAAGTGCAAACCAAAAGTGAAATGAGTTTTAAACTAGAGCAATACTGAAATGCAATAAAACAATAACCTTTCTTTGATTATGAGATGGGAGAACTCATGGGATAAGGGATTAGACTTTGGGTGATCAAGTTTTGAACTAAAGGTGACAGCTTTCAATCAATCTATTAACCTTAGGCCTAGACACAACCCTAAACAAACTGCTCATTTGCTAAGATGACTCAAGCATCAAATCTCTTTGGTTGAATGTCATAAAAGCAATCATTAAAATCAAGTCTATTAGCCATCTTAACACCTTTAACAACAAATCTCTTTGGCAAAGTGTGTTAAAAGCTTAGGAGAGTTGGCTCAGACATTTCATCAAACACCTTGTGGGTGGGAAATGTCTAAAGCTCAACTTTTGAGAGGCCAACTCAAAAGATGTAGTAAGAACACTCTACAAGCAAGGAAATAGAAAGATCTATACCTAAACACCTTAGATCTAGCTTAATCACCCTTAGTCTCCCTAACCCATGAATCCAAAAGTGGACTACTCACTAATCACCATGATTCCTCTTAAACCCATGAGATATTTAAGCTTAATCATGTAAAGAAAGGAAGAAAGGAACTTGAAATCACTCAAAAACACAAGAACGAGATGATGAATTGATTAAAGGAAAGAACTTTCACCAAAAGGGTTTGTGTTTCTTAAGAGAAATTAAGATGATCCCAAAGATTAGGTCTACAAAGTATTTATAGTAGCTAGAAACATAAGGATAAAAGAGTAAAAACAAGTCTGGTCAACTCTCAAATGCTGACTATGAAAATGGTCGCAACTGCCTTTTGGCGCTAACAAAAAGCCGTTGAGGGGTGCAAAAACCCGCTGGGATATGCACACCGGCTTCTCGTCACGTTCACCAAGCCACTGCAAGAAGTCGAAGTTGGGCAGGGAGGTGTGTTTTTCCTCCAGCGGTTTGGTGAAACCGCTGTACCAAAGGCCGCTCCAACACTTAGAATTTTCAGCAGAACTTCTGCACCGGCTTCTCGTCATGACGCCAGGCCGCTGGGTGACGCTAGGCCGCTGGGTGATGTGCATCGGCTTCCTGCGAGGTCAAAATGCCGCTGCCTGTCACATGAAGCCGCTGGGACACTTGGTCATCACACCATGAACTCGAAAAACACCAATCTTGCCTCCAATCCACCTCCAATTGCTCCAAAGTCACCATTTGGCATCTCCATCACCTGATAAGAACAAATGCAATGCAAGGCAAACTAAACAAGTCTAAATGCTATCCTAGATGATCAAAATGCATGATAAATGAATGATAAAATCTATTAAAAACACAAGATATCATTTGACTAAAGGACTTTGTCAACCTCACAGTCATACTTTTATACAAAAATCAATAGGGGGTGTATGACGACGTTTTAATCCACAATGGTTTGATCAGCATCCTGATTGGTTAGAGTACAATGTAGAACAAGAAAATTATTTTTTCTTGTTTTGTTACTTGTTTAGAGTTCAAGCTGAAAAACAAGGTGGGAGTGGTACTTTTGTATCAACGGGTTTTTTTTAGCTCGAATAAGGTTGATAGTTTCATTAAACATGTCTGAGATCATTATAGTTTTCACAATGATGCTAAAAATAAATGTGAAGATTTGATGAGACAAGGTCAGTCTATCAAACATGCTTTACATAAGCAAACTGATTCTGTGAAAAGTGATTATCGAATCCGCTTGGGTGCTTCGATTGATGTTTGTTGACACTTATTATATCAGGGTTTATCTTTTTGTGTTCATGATGAGAAAGAAGAGTCAACAAAAAAGGCAATTTCTTAGAGCTTTTGAAATATACAGCAAGATATAATGAGGCTGTGAAAAAGTTATGTTGCACAATGCTCCTAAAAATAATCAGATGACATCTCCTCCAATTCAAAAAGACATTGCACATTGCTTTCCAAAATAAGTAACCAAGTCTGTTATCCAGGAAATTGATAATGATGTCTTTGGCGTGCTGGTAGATGAATCTACTGATGTCTCAGATAAAGAGCAAATGGCTGTGGTTTACTGTTCCGTTGATAAATTTGGGCTGGTAAAAGAAAGATTTGTTGGCATTATTCATGTTAAAGACACATCTTCTTGACTCTCAAGTATGCATCAATGTTATTTGCGAAACATGGGTTAAGTTTGAAAAAAGTAAGAGGACAAGGTTATGATGGAGCAAAAAATATGAAAGCAGAATTCAATGGTTTAAGATCACTGATTTTGAAAGAAAGTAGATCTGCATATTATGTTCACTGGTTTACTCATCAGCTTCAATTGGTTGTCATGGCGGTTGCAAAAAAACATGTTGAAGTTGGAGATTTTTTTTAATATGGTTCATGTTCTATTCAATGCTGTTGGAGCTTCTTGCAAGAGAAGGCTTATACTGTGGGGATCATATTACAAGACTTTGTTGCGTCTTGGTGAGATGTTTCCCTGTATTATTGAAGTTCTTGAACATATCCAGTCTGAAGGCATTTACGGCCGCAAAAGACAACAAGCATTCGGTCTCCTCGAATATTTTCACACATTTGATTCTGTGTTTTATCTACAGTTGATGCTTGTTATCATGAGACTCACTAATAATTTTTCAAAGGTCTCTACAGAAAAGAGACCAAGAGATTTGAATGCTGTCTCGTTGGTTGGATCTACGAAACAACAGTTACCGAAGTTTAGGGATGAAGGATGAGAAATTTGTGGCTACAATTTATTCTTTTAGTGATAATAATAAAACTGAAGTTCTTGATATGGAGAAAGAGTTTGTTGATTCAAGCAGGCAAAGGAAAAAAAACTGGCATTACCAACTTGCATCGTTATAAGGTGGATTGTTTTTATACCGTCCTAGATATGCAACTTCAAGAGTTTAATGATCGTACTGAAGAGGTGAATTCTGAAATACTTGTTCGCATGGCGTACTTAAGTCCGATAGATTCTTTTCGTCAGTTTGACAAGTCATTGTTGATGAGATTGGCTGAGCTTTTAAGCCAATGGTTTAAGATCACTAATTTTGAAAGAAAGTAGATCTACATATTATGTTCACTGCTTTATTCATCTGCTTCAGTTGGTTGTCGTGGCGGTTGCAAAGAAACATGTTGAAGTTGGAGAATTTTTTTGATATGGTTCATTTTCTACTGAATGCCGTTGGATCTTCTTGCAAGAGAAAGCTTATACTCACTGAAAGTAATCGCAAGAGAATGGAAGTGGGGATCAGTAAGAGTACTATTAAGACAGAAGGCTGAATCATGACCTTTCTCTTAAAACTAAAAGACTTGGGAATACTCGTTGGGGATCTCATTACAAGACTATGTTGCATCTTGGTGAGATGTTTCCCTGTATTATTGAAGTTCTTGAACATATCCAGACTGAAGGGATGGCCGACAGCAAAAGACAACAAGCATTTGGTCTCCTCAAATATTTTCACAAGTTTGATTATGTGTTTTATCTACAGTTGATGCTTGTTATCCCGAGACTCACTAATAATTTGACAAAGGCTCTACAGAAAAGAGACCAAGAGATTTTGAATGCTGTCTCGTTGGTTAGATCTACGAAACGACAATTACAAAAGCTTAGGGATGTAGGATGGAAAATTTTGTGGCTTCAGTTTATTCTCTTAATGAGAATAATAAAACGGAAGTTCTTGATATGGATAAAGAGTTTGTTGATTCAAGCAGGCCAAGTAAAAAAACTGGCATCACCAACTTGCATCATTATAAGGTGGATTGTTTTTACACCGTCTTAGATATGCAACTTCAAGATTTTAATGATCGTATTGACGAGGTGAATTCTGAAATACCTGTTGGCATGGCATCCTTAAGTCCCATAGATTCTTTTCGCCAGTTTGACAAGTCATTGTTGATGAAATTGGCTGAGCTCTTTACCCAATGATTTAAAATCACTAATTTTGAAAGAAAGTAGATCTGCATATTATGTTCACTGCTTTGCTCATCAGCTTTAGTTGGTTGTCGTGGCGGTTGCAAAGAAACATATTGAAATTGGAGATTTTTTTATATGGTTCATGTTCTACTTAATGCCGTTGGATCTTCTTGCAAGAGAAAGCTTATACTCACTGAAAGTAATCACAAGATAATGGAAGTGGGGATCAATAAGGGTACTATTAAGACATGAATTAGGCTGAATCAAGACCTTTCTCTTAAAAGACTTGGGAATACTCGTTGGGGATCACATTGCAAGACTCTGTTGCGTCTTGGTGAGATGTTTCCCTGTATCATTGAAGTTCTTGAACATATCCAGACTGAGGGCATGGATGGCAGCAAAAGACAACAAGCATTTGGTCTCCTCAAATATTTTCACACGTTTGATTCTGTGTTTTATCTACAGTTGATGCTTGTCATCCTGAGACTCACTAATAATTTTTCAAAGGCTCTACAGAAAAGAGACCAAGAGATTTGAATGCTGTCTCGTTGGTTGGATCTATGAAACAACTGTTACCGAAGTTTAGGGATGAATGATGAGAAATTTTGTGGCTACAATTTATTCTTTTAGTGATAATAATAAAAATGAAGTTCTTGATATGGAGAAAGAGTTTATTGATTCAAGCATGCAAAGGAAAAAAACTGGCATCATCAACTTGCATCATTATAAGGTGGATTGTTTTTACACCGTCTTAGATATGCAACTTCAAGAGTTTAATGATCGTTTTGACGAGGTGAATTCTGAACTACTTGTTTGCATGGCGTCCTTAAGTCCATAGATTCTTTTCGTCAGTTTGACAAGTCATTGTTGATGAGATTGGCTGAGATTTTAAGCCAATCTCATCAACAAAGAGCAAATGGTGTCTCCTTTCATATTTTTTGCTCCATCATAACCTTGTCCTCTTACTTTTTTTCTAACTTAACCCATGTTTTGCAAATAACATTGATGCATACTTGAGAGTCAAAGAAGATGTGTCTTTAACATGAATAATGCCAACAAATCTTTCTTTTACCAGCCCAAATTTATCAACGAAGCGGAAAACCACTGCCATTTGCCTTATATCTGAGACACCAGCAGATTCATCTACTAGAACGCCAAAGACATCATTATCATTTTCCTGGATAACAGACTTGGTTACTTATTCTGCAAAGCAATGTGCAATGTTTTTTTGAATTGGAGGAGATGTCATCTGATTATTTTTAGGAGCATTGTGCAACACAACTTTTTTCACAACCTCATTATGTCTGGCTGTATACTTCAAAAGCTGTAAGAAATTGCCTTTGTTTGTTGACTCTTCTTTCTCATCATGAGCACGAAAAGATAAACCCTGATGTAATAAGTGGCTACAAACATCAATCGAAGCACCCAAGCGGATTCGATAATCACTTTTCACAGTATCAGTTTGCTTATGTAAAACATGTTTGATAGACTGACCTTGTCTCATCAAATCTTCACATTTATTTTTAGCATCATTGTGAAAACTAGAAAGATCTCCGACATGCTTAGTGAAACTATCAACCCTTTTCCAGCTAGAAAAACCCGTTGTTACAAAAGTATCACTCCCACCTTGTTTTCCAGCTTGAACTCTAAACTAGTAACAAAACAAGAAAAAAGCTTTTCTTGTTCTACATTGTACTATAACCAATCAGGTTACTGATCAAACCATTGTGGATTAAATCGTCGCCATACACACCCTACTGATTTTTGTTTAAAAGTATGACAGCGAGGTTGACAAGGTCCACTAGTCAAATATATGCGTCGTACCTTGTCTATTTGATTATGATCATACTCTTGAATTCTTTTTCACTTAGATGAATCAAATGGAAAATCATCCACACTGATCCTCAGTGGTGGAATTTTCTTTTTTTTTATCACAAATCGATCCATTGTTTTTGATAATACCTACATAAATAAAAGGAAATGAAATACATTTTTATCAGAATAAAAAAAATATATTAATAATATGATAAGTAAATAAAACTTTAAATTAATCCTAGCCTAATCTAACCCTCCTCTACATCAAACCGTTTCATTCACAAGCTTTAAAACAATTCTAGCGTAATCTATATTCGTCTGCATCCCACTGAAGCTAAGAAGGGTTCAATTCTCTATTTCTCTATATATTTTACTTTCTAAATTAAATCACAAAACCTAGAACATCTCAATGTAAAAGTGAATTTAGAATTTATAGAAGAAAAACTACTCATAAAGTTAAAAGACATAAAATGATTACCTTGACTTTAAAACCAAATTGGATCAGGTTTCAGATTTTTACCAAAGGTTCATGATTCACGACATGGAAAAATAAAAGCAGAAGAAAAATCTAAATAATTAGATTTTTAGTATTAGTATAACGCGATGTCTTATTATAAAATGATAATTGGGTTTATTTATTTTAATGGGCTTAGTTTATTTTAATTTTGTAATGGTTTATAAACTTTATTGGGCTAGTAATAAATTTGGTGATTCCCGTTTAATCGGACCTTTTCTTTTCTGTCTCTCAGTTTTGAGTAGCAACATGTGGCGGCATAATCTTTCTGCTACGGTATTTCTATAATTTTTCTCTTTTAAGAAAACTCTCGGTCAATACCCAGTCATCTATCTCCATCTTTGGGATACTCTTTCCATATTTTCTTAACAAATCTCCTTCTTTTTCCTTTTTTGAGTTTAACGTGTCCATCAAGACAAATCATTGGTATGTTTTCCTTAAAATTAGTGGTAGAATTCTGCAACATTAAGTGCAAATTCTTCTCAATTCAAGTCGACCTACTACAAAGCCTCTCACTGCACCACTGTCTGCACCACCGTCTGAAGAATCTCATGGCTGATTCGCTTCACAAAGGCTTCCGTTCGATGACCATCGAAGATGATGATCCAATAAAGTTACCAGATGAGTCAAAATACAGAGTTTTCGATGCAAACCGGAATAGTCTGATGGAGAGGCTGCTAAACTCTGATTGCCAAGTCATGGGTACAATGATCAACTACATGCCAACAGCATGGAGAGTGTATAATAGAGTAAGAGGAATTGCTCTATCAAGGGATACATTCCAGTTCATCTTCCAACTAGAGGAGGATCTACTAACAGACTTGAAGGAACGACCATGGTCCTACAACCACTGGACTATGCTTTTAGAAAGATGGACGCCATCGCTCCACCGGATTTCCTGTGCTCTCTTTAGTTCTGGATCAGAATACGTAACATTCTGGTCAACTACTACACGATTGATACCATGTATGCTGTAGCGAAGAAGATTGGAAAGGTAGAAGAGATTGCCTATGATCCGAATGTCTCTCAAACAACGGATTACGTATGGGCAAAGGTTACTCTTAACATTGACAACCCGGCAATAGCAGTAAAGAACCTTGAAATACCTGGTGAAACGATTGTGATAGCTTATGAGTACGAAAAGCTCCACAAGCACTGCTATCACTGTCTACATCTCACCCATGAAAAGACGGCTTGCCCATGGAATAAAGGGAAAAGACCAGACAAACGTGTTCAAGTAGCACCAAAGGAGAGACATGGCGATACAGAGGAAGAGAGGGTGAAATAAAGAGAAAGAGATAGGAGTCTGGAGGGACCTTTTGGGTTTCCCCCAATGTTTCCAGAGCTATCGAAGGGTGATCAACAAATGGCTCTCTAGTATATATCACAAGCCGATGATATTGAAAGGAGAGCAAGGATCTTACGTGTGCAACATTCAATCGAAGAAGCTAGAAGTGAGCCTCTTAAACGTTATGATCAAACTACCGCATGATCTAAATAAGGAAAAGGGACACGTCTTTGAATATGAAGGATCAAGCTCTAGGTCCTTTTATGGAGATAGCAACCCTAGACCCACACTCTCTGCTCCAGAACATCAAAGAGTTGCAGCAAAAAGAGATGTATCTCCGGATGAACATAACTCCTCAGCCAACTTCCAGATGGAAGGATCTAACGGTTTTCAGAATTGGGAACTCCTCCAATTTTGTTAGTACCGGGTCTGTTAAGTCTGGAAAGAGAGTGAGAAGGAGGCCTCCTGCTTGGCAAAGAAGAAGCAAGGTTGCTTCAGGCTCGACTCAGATTGATCGAGAAACTGATAGGACAGGGAAACGAAAGTCCGAGGTGGAGCAGAACAGAGAAGGAAATAAACAAACCAAAACCCAAGAAAATACGGTGGCTCCCAATTTGAAGCCGCTGCCATCCCAATGAGCATATTGAGCTGGAATTGTCAAGGAGTTTGGAACACCGAGACAGTTCGAAGACTTCGAGAGATGTGGCGTACATATTTTCTGGATTGTTTGTTCCTTATGGAGACTAAGCAAAGGTTCGGTTATATGAAAGGTTTGAAAAGTACTTTGGGTTCCGATGAGTTTGTGACAGTTGATCCACAAGGTTTGAGTGGTGGATTAGCAGTGATGTGGAAGAAGCATTATAATGTCGAGGTTCTATCAAAAGATAATAGAATTATCGACTTGAAGATCAGTTTAAGAGCAACAAGTTACTACTTAACTTGTGTGTATGGAGATCCAGAACCTGATAGGAGACAATGAGTATGGAACCGTCTCACTCAGATTGGATTGTCGAGAAATGATCCCTGGATGCTGGTGGGGAATTTAAACGAATTGATGTGCAATGAAGAAAAGCTAGGAGGCCCTGTTAGACGTGACTCAAAGTTTGGGGGTTCAGAGCTATGGCTGAAAATTGCAAACTAAAGGTGATGAGGAGCTCATGAAATAATTTATCTTGGGCAAGGTGGAGAAATAGAGTCTGGATCCAGTGTAGACTGGATCGTAGCTTTGGAAACGATGCATGGTTTAGGTTATTCCTAAGATCACAAACTGAGTATCTGGATATGAGAGATTCAGATCACGGACCGATAAGAATATCATTTGCGCTGGTATCTGATGGCCCCTCCCGAGGAAGATTCTATTTTGATAAGAGAATGGTCTACAAGGATGGCTTTTAATCGGTGATCAAAGAGGTGGGAAGCAGAGGATGGAAGAGAACTATATGTACTGGATAGAATAGCAAAATGTAGAAAAGCTATTTCAAGATGGAAGAGAAGTACAGAAACGAACTCAAGATCCCAGATGCAGAAGCTCCAGGTCACTCTAGAGCAAGAAATTTCCAAAAGGAACCAAGACAGACAAGTGATGCGACAGCTAAAGTTTGAGTTGGCAGTTGCTCATAATGAGGAGGAGAAATTCTGGAGAGAGAAGAGTAAAGAGCAATGGCTGAAAGAAGGGGACAGAAACACCAACTATTTTCACAATTGCGTGAAAGGCAAGCAAATCAAAAATAAGGTGTTGATGTTATTGTATGAAATGGGTAGAGAGCAATTTTTAGAAGGTGAAAGGGGAGAAGTTGCAGTCAATTTCTATCGGGACCTTTTCATGAGTTCTAACCCTTTTGATCTAGAATCAATTTTTGAAGGTCTTGAACCTCGGGTGACTGCTACTATAAACGCAGACTTGACTGCACCAATATCACAAGAGGAGATCAAAACATCGGCTTTCAGTGTAAAAAATGGAAGCGCACCGGGAGAAGATGTGTTTACAGGGATTTTTATCAACGGTACTGGCATATTGTTGGACCATCAGTGATAAAAGAGATCCAAAGCTTCTTCACTTCTTCGACTCTCCCACCTGGCTGGAACCATACCCATCTGTGCCTCATTCCTAAGATTGAGAATCAGATAAATATGACAGACATGAGGCCAATCAGTCTATGCTCTGTGCAATATAAGATAGTCTCCAAAATCTTATGTGGAAGGCTGAAAAGGTGCTACCAGAGATTGTATCGTCAACACATGGAGCCTTTGTAACCAAGCGCTTAGAAAACATCATTATAGCGCACAAGATGGTCCATGCGCATCGTACCAATGATTGAGTGTCAAAGAAATTCATGGAAATCAAAACTGATATGTCTAAGGCATATGATCGTGTGGAGTGGCCCTTCTTGGAATCTCTATTGGAACGTATGGGTTTTGACAGAATATGGATCACATGGCTTGTGACATGCGTGAACTATGTTTCATATTATGTCTTGCTTAATGGTCAAACACATGGCTTCATTAAACCGGAACAAGGTAAAAGGAAAGGAGACCCCTTATCTCCATTCTTATTCATTTTAGTAGCATCGGATGTCTGAACAATGCAGAGAGTAAAGGAAAGATCCATGGAATTAATCTGGCTGCATCTGGTCCCTCGGTTCATCATCTACTTTTTGCTGATGATAGTTTGCTAATGTGTCAAGCCACTGAGACAGAAGCAAAGGAACTCATGTAGTGCATCAAGTTATACGGAGAAGCATCGGGTCAACAGATCAATGTGAACAAATCTTCTATTATCTTTGGCAAGAGGTTCCAGCGACAGTTAAAGGAAGGCGTTGAAGGCAACTACCTTGGCTTGCCTGAGTGTTTTAGCGACTCAAAAAGTCAAATGCTCAGCTTTGTGCAGGAAAAGCTCCAAGGAAGGGTCAATGGATGGTTCGCCAAAGCTCTATCAACGGGAGGTAAAGAGATTTTAGTGAAGTCAATCGGCTTGGCTATGCCAATCTTTGCAATGTCATGTTTCAAGTTACCTAAGAACCTATGTGAAAAGATCACTAGTACTCTGATCCAATTTGGAGTAATGGAGCAAATAGTAAGAAAATATCATGGGTGTCTTGGGAGAAGATGTGCAAGAAAAAGGAGGAAGGCAGCTTAGGTTTCCATGACATGGAAACTTTTAACCAAGCTCTACTTGGTAAGCTGGCTTGGAGAATTTGGAGTAACCCAAACTCTCTACTCTCTCTCGGCTTCTCAAGAGTAGATACTTCCCACACCGAGATTTCTTAACTAGCAATGTGGACACTCGCCTCTCATATGCTTAGCGGAGCATTTTGCACGGAAGAGAACTACTCCAAAAGGGTTTAGTCAAAGATATAAGGACTGGAGAATAAACTAGTGTCTGGAAGGACAATTGGGTAATTGACGGGCTACCAAGAACTCCAAACTACAGGCAGGACAGTGTGATTGACTTAACTCTAAAAGTCTCAGAGCTCTTCATTGGAAATACCAACCAATGGAATTGGGAAAGCCTAAACCAAACCTTCACGCCAGAAGATGCTCTGCTGATTTCAAAGATGAAGTGTATCAGAGATAAAGAGGATGAGATGATGTGGGGATTCACAAAAATGGAAGATATTCCACCAAAAGTGGCTATGAAGTGAGCGAGATATCAAAGGAAATACTGCACCCGACTTCTCATGCCTTGGCTTCAGTGGAAAAGCGTCTCTGGCAACAGCTTTGGAAAACAAAGGCACCAACCAAACTCAAACACTTCCTCTGGAAATCAATGTCTGGGGCTCTAGCAGTGAAAGAACGCTTGTTAACAAGAGGATTACAAGTCAACTCAGCTTGTGGAAGGTGCAATGAAGGTCCGGAATCGATAGTGCATGTGCTTTTGAACTGCCTTGTCGCTAAAGAAGTATGGGAGAACTCGGGTATCCCTCTCCCTCCGGCTGGCTTCTCACCGAACAGCATTTTCCTGAACCTGCATTATTTGTTAGATTGCAGCAAAAAGGAAGCACTGCCAAAAGAAAAGAGATGGTCCTTCCCCTGGATTATATGGAACTTATGGAAATCCAGAAATGCTCTTCTCTTTGAAAACACAAGCTACACTTCGGCTAACATCTTAGAGAAAGCCAAGGAAGAAGCAGAGATTTGGCTTGCTGTGAATAACTTTATAGAAAATTCAGGAACAGAGCCTAATACACAGCAGCCGCCTAGATATTGGCAAAAGCCTTTGGCCAACACTATAAAGTGTAACGTAAGATGGTTAGCCTCAGATAAATCATGCCGGGTTTCCTGGTTAGTTTGTGATCAATGTGGTAAAACCCTGTTTCATGGAAGACGCTCCTTTGTGTATGTTCGATCTCTCCATGAGGCTGAACTGCTAGGTCTGTTATGGGCAACAGAGTCTATGGCCAATTTGAAAAAGGACAGAGTGGTTTTTGAGGCCTCCTTTGAGAAGGCAAGAGAGGTAATACTCAATCCAAATACCTACCATTGTTTCCGAAACTATGTAGGGGAAATACAAAGGAATTTGGCGAGAATCCATTTCTGGTCACTAGAACATACATATCTATCAAGAAATCAGGCTGCGATGGAAATAGCAACCAGCGTTACAAGAGATGATAGGCCTCAATCATACATTGCTTCAATGGGTCCTTTTTGGTTGTCAACCCTACTGGACAAGGAAGCTCGAGAAGGAGGACTATAAGGAATGCGAGCTACTACTTTGGTGACAAAGGATGATTGTTTAAAAGGAATCAGTCTACTGATTTAACATCCCTGCTGTCATCTTACTTATCTCTCTGCTCTTTTGAGCTTTTATACCACCTTCTGGTGGGTTCTTTTTCTTGTTTTTTTTAGTTTGTAGTTTGTTCACAATGCCTTTGCATTGAACAAATCAATCAAAGTTCCAGTGTTAAAAAAAAGTTCGATTAGATTAATGGGGGTCAATCAAAATAATGGACTAGGATCAATCTAAAATATTTAACAAAGATAACATTAGCCATGTTTGGGGAGAAGACGCGCTGTGTCAGCGTCTGGTAACCTGAAATAGATACAAACCACCGCAAAACAAAACATAGATGAGAGAGAAAATGTCGATAGCTTCTAACGCGGCACCGGATTTTCGAAAATGATAGACGCCATTAGATCCGGCGATCCAAAAAACTCATACCATAACTTTTAAACTAGATTTTGATCTGCGCTTAGAAAGCGCGGATATTATTTTCACTTTTATGAAATATATTATTTGTTTATAATTATTGAATGTATTTATCTTAGTAAAACTTTCTTTATAGTAAATTCGACACATAGAGTGTCTCTAGTAAACTATGTGTTTCTCTGGCTTTGTTTTATTCCCTCTCCAATCAACATAAATGATTTTAGAACGCAATTGTACAATACTTTTACATTGATATTTTGTTTAAACAATGTGACATATTTCTATATTAATTAAATATTTACATTGTAATTTAAATTTGTATACAAATCAACATATTTGTGTAGTTTGTTGTTAAAAGAAATGATTTTGAATCCAAATGTGCAGTACTTTTATATTGATTTTTTCCAGTTCATATTAATATTTTAAATATATTTATTTCAAATGAACCAACTAATATTTTGTTAAATTGGCCCCTGAAATATATTTTATAGATTGATATTTTTTTTTTATAATTAGTGTTATATATCCTAAATTTATCATAATATAACTAACAATATTCAAAAGACCTGGACCGAATCAGGTTATATGGCTATTATGTTACAAATATCCGAACCCGTTTTAGATATATTGATTATTTAGATATTTTTAGGTTCCTATACATCAGAACCGAATTCATCCAGATCTAGAATGACTCAACTCAAATCCACACAAAAGTTTATAATATTCAAGCGGAACTTGGTTTCAAAACAAAAACAAAAACGATACCCAAAAAGAACAACATGTACCTAAATTGACAGATAATGTTCATGTCTAACTGATTTTATAAATTAATAAAAAAACTCTTTCTATGTGTTTGGCTAAATTAAGTGAAATAGAAAGAGTTTTTTATACATTGATATTTATTTTTCATAATTATGGTTATATTTTTTAGATGTATCATAATATAACTAACGATATCCAAAAGACATGGACCTAATCAGGTTATATGGCTATTTTGTTACAAATATTCAAACCCCTTTTAGATATATTGGTTATTTAGATATATATTTTTAAGTTCCTATACATCAGAACCGAATTCATCCAGATCCATAATAATCCAACTCAAAATCCACACATAAGTTTATAATATTCAAGTGGGACTTGGTTTCAAAACAAAAAAAAATATACCCAAAGGAACAACATGTACCTAAATGGACAGATAATGTTCATGTCTAACTGATTCTATAAATTAATAAAAAAAACTCTTTCTATGTGTTTTGCTAAATTAAGTGAAATTGAAAGATTTTTTTTATCAAGTAAAATAATTATATGGAGTGAAAAATTAAGTGGCAATAAATGTAGCACATTTTAATTATTTTTATTTTAAGTTATTATTTTATTCACAAAAACATATCTTTGAACTATGTTTTTGGGTACATAATTTTTCACCAATTGAAACTAAAACAAAAATATTTTAGTAAAATAAAGTAAACCAAACGTTTAGTCATATGTAAAACCTAACTAGATCTTAACCCGCCCAACCGGGCGGGTATTTATTTTATGTTTTTAGTTTTTTATTTATAAATGATATATTTGTAATATTTAAACATAAATTTAGATTGAAAATTAAAATTTATAGTTATAATAAAAATTAAAAGTAAAAAAAATATTTTGATATAAATTTTAAATTCCTAATTAAAATAATATAGAGATGAGTCATAATTTTTTTCCAATTCCAAAATCTTAGCACTATTAATAAAAAATAAAATAATTTATAAATAAATAAAATATATAAACATATTTGAAATTAAAATTAATTTGTTAAAAAAAATCTTACGCCATTGTTGTTTATTTCTATAGTTTGACCCGTGGCCGTATAAATATTTGCTTTCACTTCAATTTTTTTTCTTTGTTCTAATGATAATATATATATATATATATATATATATATATATATATATATATATATGTATATATATATACATATGTGTGTGTGTGTAAATTAATATGTATTACATAATTGTTAGTATAACACTTTAAAACAAAAATTTTACTTTTACTTTAAATAACTATATTATGTGATTTTAATCGTCTATTATATCATAGTGTATCATATAAAAAATAATATTTATAAATAATTGGACTTATATTATAAAAGTGTTATACTAACAATTTATAAATAAAATATTTTATATTTTATTTATATGATATATAAATTGATTTTGATGTGCGATTTGTTTTTCTATTATTTTTATTAATAAATATTGAAAATATTTAATGTTAACAAAAAATCTATAAAGAAATTTATTTTGGTTAAGATTCATTCTATTAAAGAAATCTATTATTTAAATTAGGAAAACACATTAAATACTTATATCTATCATTTAAAAAAGGAAAAGACAAAATTCTCTACTATCTTTGTTACCAAACAAAATTTAATTTTTTTTAAAGACTCCTATCCCTATTACCAAACAAAAGCTTTATGTACTTCTACTTTAATAAAATAGATTATGTAACATTTTTGATTTTAAAATTGGCACAAAGTTAATATTGATTAATAAATAAAAATATGCATTATTATTATTATGGTAATATAATTAATGATATAAATTATTATTAAGGTTATTAAGGTAATATAACTAATTAAATTGTTAAACTAACTGAAATATGAAAACACAATTAATAAATACTAATATTTAAGTGTCTAAACAAATTTCATTAAGACTACTATTCAAGTCTCCAAACACTCTAATTTTTTTTAATCTTTCTATTCAAGTCTCCAAACACTCTGATTTTGTACTTGAATTTTAATAAGATAGATAGATAATGGTTGCGACCCATTCCAGCTAATATATTCTCAACTACACGTTTTAAATATAGTCGCTGACGCTGAAACTAGCGTCTTCTTCCCGAACAGGGGTATTATTTTTCCGAATTTTACATGGGTCATTTGACCACCATTCCAATGCATTGTTTCCGCCACTGTTTGTAAGTATAGTTTCCAGGCTCTACCACTGTTTGTAAGTACAGTTTCCACTGGATGATTATGTAAGGAAATGTTATTGCTTCTGTTGAGTGTTAATCATTATGTATCGATTTTATCTGACAGAGATGCAAAGATGCATACAAAATAATTGGCAGAAACAGAGAGAAAGAAAACAGATTAACCTCTGTTTTGCAATAAAAGCAAAAGGGTACTGAAACATAGTATCATTTTCGTCTCGACTCTCTCTCCTCAACCTCTCGACTTTCAAAAGTAATTAACATCTGCCTCCGACGTCCGGGCGGCGCGTCCGAGCGCGTGCCGGCGCCGGAGGGCTTCCTCCTCTCATCTTTGTTTTCTCTTTGCTTCTCCAACCTTCTCGTGCTCTCCCCGCTTTGTTTGCGTCTCTGGTTTGGCTTCCGCCGTTGGTCTCCGTCGTCTGCTCGCGAAGATTGGTGGGCTCCGGTGGTGGTTTTGCTTCATCTGGAGATGAGACGCGGTTGTGTGGTGCGGGTCGTGCTGGTGGAGTCGGCTTTTAGGGTTAATGGTGAGCTCGATTTTTCCTTTCTCAAGCTCTCCGGTGTTCCGTCGTCGTGTGGAAGCTGCGAGGGTTCTTGTCACGGCTGGGTCTGACGGTGGTTGTCGTTGTGGATCTGTTGCGCCGTACTCGTTCGGTTAAGGTGGTGGGTATTTAGGGTTTCTTCGGGTCGGGGAGATTCCGGTCCCTGCTTGCCGCAACCAAGAGTGCTCCGATATTTGGATTGGGGGCGAGGTTCGAGTCGGATGTAATCGTGGTGAAAGTATCCGGTTTTGTGTTTCTTCGTGTGTTGTGCTGCTGGTTCGTTTCGAGTGGTCGTCTATGGCCATTAGATGGTTCTCAGTCTGCTCCGCCTCTCTTCCGTCGCTTCTTCCTCCGGCATCCTGATTAGATTCTCCGACAGTTTAGGCGACGGCCTGACTTTAGAAGTTAAAGTCTCTTGTTCATCATTGCTGTTGCTATCTCCTTGGCTCTGGAGGTTGTTCGTTTTCGGTCAAGAAAAAGTTCTTTGGTTCTCAAAGGCTTAGATGCTTAGGCGGTTCTCGGGAGTCATTAGCCGTCTTGAGTCAGCATCTTGTCCTAGCTCACATCCGGGCACCGTGGTGCTGGTCTTGTTCCTCCTGCGGTGGTGTTGCTGGCTTTCTTGCGTAGGTTTTGAGACTTCTTTTCATGGTGTGGCGATGGATACAACCTGTCTTTCTGCAGGTTTTGTTGACGGCTGAAGCGAGCACTTGCTCGATTTGGGATGCGGTTCAAGGCGTCATGTGGCGTCTCATACATTCCAGCTTTGGTGGCGATCGCAAGGCCTGGGTAAGTATTTGAATCCTCCCCTTTGGACGTTTAAGCTTCATGGACAGAGAAAGTTGCAAGTTTGGTTGAGATCATCGGGAACTAGCTACTCCGGAAATGTCAAGGGAACTCCCGGCATCCTCGGCAACGAGGAGAACCTCACTTTCCCAAGAGATATGTCGATGGTAGAGAACGGCTACCGAAGTCGAAGGATTTCAAAAACAAACTAGCGGAATGTGCCGGGTTTAGTGGGCGGGCGAAGCTAGGATTGTAATAGTTTGATATCGATATTTTGTTCAAAACAAGCTTGTAACCGTATCTGATTCCCGATTATCGGGCAGATTTTATTTATAATACTTAATTTAAAAAAAAAAAAAAAAAAAAAAAAAAAAAAACATAGTATACAGTGTCTTTGAGCTATATAAACTAATTGTTCTAATTGTTTTTTTTTTGGTATTCATATAATGTACAAAGGATCAATGTATATGCATTACAAAAAACTTCAAAACTCTGGAGAAGGGCACACAGACCGTGAAGATTCTGCATTGGGTGAGTCTTCTCTTCTCATATACGGAACAGCAGTCAAATTTTTACAACATATACTATTAGTCAAATGTAATCTTGAGAATTATACTTCACCTCACCAAATAAACTATCTCTGAATATTCGTATTGGTCTCTTGTGTTTCTGAAAATTCAGAGACAGCCAGTAAAGGAACACAAAACTCAGTTCAAGAACACTTTCCTTGATTATTAGAAACTTTTTAAACAATTTTCCTAGATCTATTTAATCCGATTTACTCTCAGTCACAGACGACTAGAGACCGACCAATTTCTAATATGAATAGCACAATCGAGCTGCTCAACACAAGGCACTCGATCGTCTTTCTCTTGACAAGAACAACTTCTTCCTCAAGGTTTTACAAATAACGTGCTTAACCTAGATCTGTTCTAGACAATCTAGTTAAGTAGTCCTCACTGAATATTCTATTTTCCTAATATCTCGATGAATCCAAATCTTCCATTATTCTCTCAACTTGATGTGCAAGTTATATCCTGGAACTAATGAGTGTCCGCCACGTCATCTTCCCATAACTCTGCCACATCTGCGTATGACACACAAAACTACTTTTTGTAAAACGTCCTCACTTTGTTTCTCTCAACACTTGGCTCTTTTCTTGATCTTACATTCTCCCCCTTTTTATCTCAATGTGACAATCTAAGCATCCTGCATAAATATCATTGATTCCACACAACCAAAACAGGACAGGAACACATGTAAAAACATCCATAGATTCATCCGAATACCTACTGCATAAAACAAGTTTATCATAGAGTTCCTATAATTCACACATACTGCTACATCTACTCGAAAGCCTTATTCTTACTAGAAGTAGCACATAAAGAACACAAGATCAAGACATGTGACAAGTTCAAGATAACATAAGCTCTAATACTCGGGAGCAAAACATCAGAAGGTATCACTCAGTTCTTCAGTTTCATCACCATCATCTTGACTTAGTTCCTCAGTGTCACCAGCTTCGTCTCCAACTAGGTCAGCCTGTTGATGATCTGGCACAGACCGGACATATTCTCCCCCTGCTTAGATGCACATTGTGATAAAAACAACACGCACATTAGCCAAAATAAACAGGTATATCAAAAAACTGATATGCTTACTCCTCAGGCGAATGCGAATAGCTTTGAGATCCGCAATGGTACGGTCAATGTCTTCCTCAAGACTTGCAGATCGAGCGTCTGCTCCAGTCCCACGACCGGCCTTAATGTCCTTTACCACAAGCTTCGGGAATCCAGTAAACTCATCAGCCGGAGAATCAACCGGAATAAGCTTTTGAAAGTTGATGATCTGCTGAATTAAAGTTGGAAACATGATACGCCAAGCCCGCTTTGACTTAGTTCTAGCACCCATAGCCATGATCTGATCATTCACAAGCTTCCCAAAGTTGAAGCCGTCTTCGTTGTGATGAAGCATGTAGACAAACTTCAGGCGATCTTAATTCATGTTGGTGTAGTTCATAGTAGGCATCCAGTTTGTGCAAACCAACTTGTAGAGCACTTGGTTTATACGAGTGAGGAACTTGGAGCTCATGTTTTCCCATCGATTTATGCGGCCATCAGTGAGAAAACCACACACCTCATCAATGCTCTCCTCCAACCAATTCGGATCATCTTCAAACCAAGGAACACAGTAGAGATCATTGATCAAACTCAGAGAGAAATCGATCATTTATCCCCTACAGTACACAGCAACACCAACATCTCGCTCCTCAGCATCTAGGAGGTTAGCAATAAACTCCCTTACCACATTCGGTTGGTACGCATCAACATCAGTGAGCGTGTGAAGTAGCCCTGCTGCACTCACTATGTTCCTGACATCTTCCACATTCTCATCGGTGAGAGAGATCCGATGTTGAGTAATGAACTTACGGCGACGAAGCGATTGGAAACTCTCGGTAGCCGCCAAGGTGAAGAACCGCTGAATCAGAGGAGTCTTGTGCGGCGCCATGAGTTCGGGATAAAGTTGCGATTTGGTCCGGTACATGCTCCGACTTTCCTCAAACCGTTGCTCTTTGGATTGATTGACCCGGATCTCAGCTTCATCAAGAGGTGTATCGTTGGCATTGTCGGAATCCGTATCTGACAGAGACTCGATTTCAGGGGAAAGAAGCTCGGGTGAAACAGCGCGAGTCGGACGGCGACGAGCTCGCTTCCGCGACGACGAAGCTGATGGCGGCTTGGAGGGCTCCGGTGATTGCTGAGATGAGCTTCCGGGAGCCGATGGGGCGCGATTCAGACGTGAGCTTCTTCTGATCGGTTGCATGTCGCCGCGAGAGAGAGAGAGAGAGAGAG